>NW_017731430.1:2787943-2867676 GCF_001890085.2 Hipposideros armiger
CCAATGAGAAGGGCACTGTTATTACCCTGTTCATTTTATAGATGATGAGAGTTCAGTAACTTCCTCAGGATCACCTAGAAAATCACTATTGGAGCTAGGATTTAAGCTCTTACACTGAAGCTCCAGATTCTGTGCTATTATTATTTGCCCTTCCACAGCCAGCGTCTTTTTTATTGGGTATATAGATAGGCTGATCTCTGTATGCAAATATACTTTCCAGAGTTGGTTACAAAGTATGAAGATATTTTGGTCAGAAGCAAATGCTTGGAAAGAAGTTATCTACTTCGGAGGAGGCTTCCGGTAACCAGGTAGACAAGCTCCCCACCGGCCTGCAGAGCGACACCACCTGGAACACGTAAGTGCCCTATATGATATCCAGGCATCTTAGTTCTAGTTCCTTATCTTCCTTCCCCAGCCCTTAGCCTCTGAGCAGTCTCATGTTGTGAGGGTCCTGGCCCCCATGCAAACCTGCCCAAGCGTCGCCCAATGAAGCTTGTGTGTGCCCCTGCCATCCGTGGGTCTCTATTTTTCCTTGATCAGCCCTGAAACGCCCTGAGCCCCTGCCCCCCATTTAGTATGTTTTCTATTTGTCCATCTGTTTTTGTTTTTTTTTCTATTCCTTCTTTCCTGTCTAATTTCGATGAATCACATATATTTAATGATTCCGTTTTTCCTTCTCCAGTAACTTTTTAGCTTTGTATTCTTCTGTTTTTCTTACAGTGGTAGTTTCTAGAAACTCTAATATGCATTTTTAAAATCTATGACCGTCTACCTTCAGTGAGCACATTTGTCATTTCTCAGTGCAAGCACCTTCAAACGGTTTAACTCCATTTATCCCACTCCTGCTTTTTGTGCTCATGTTGTCATAAATTTTACGTCTCTGTTTGTGATCTGCCTTACAAGACGTTATTGTTCATGGCAGTCGTCAATATTCCTTTATATTTACCTTTTCCAATATTGATCTGTATTTCTGAAATTCTGTGTTCCCGTCTAGTGTCATATGTACTTAATATGAGCAACTACCTTCTAATATCCAGTAGAGCAGGCTTACTGATCATGTATTTGCTCAGCTTTGATCTGGTACCTCCACTTCACTGTAGTTTTTGAAGGATGTTTTTGCTAGAGAGGGAATTCTAGATGAATTAGCTTTTCTTTTTGATCACTTTAAAGATATTTAATTGTCTTCTGCCTTCCATAGTAATAATGACCACTAAGCTTTTATTAACTTTGCTCTTTTAAAAGCAAAGTATGATTTTCTTTTGCTCTTCTTAAAAATGTCTTTCTCCTTAATTTTTGTCAGCCTGACTGATGACAAGTGGTATGTAAATTATCTAAATCAACTGTAGATTTCTCCTTTTTTTCCCCTTATTTTTCTTTGATTTTTGGTTGTTAGTCTTTGTTGGTTTGTTTGTTTTTCTTTCTTTTCTTTTTGCATGCCTCATATGTTTGGATCGGAGGAAAATTGTAGAAATTCTAAACGATGTTATCTTCCTCCAGGTGGGCTAAATTTTCTTTGGGGAAACAGAACACTAGTGGATCACCTGCTCCTACGGAGGCTTGTTTTTAGCCTTTCGTAGGGCTCCTATTTTATTTCTGTCTTTATTTCTAAGGCGTGGCCCTTATTATTAAAGCACAGCCCTTCTGGGGCCTCAAATTGAAGCCTTGGGTACTTAACCAAAGTCACCCCACCTTGGCAGGGCTGAACCTTTCTCCTAACCCATGTGGTCATCATTTCTGCTTTAGCATCCTAACCTCCCAGATGCTGAAGCTACTTAAGTTGGTTTTGTTTTTTTTTTAATGGGAGTCTTACCCTGTAAGTGCACAGTTTAGAATAGAAGTCAGCTGATGATTTAGGGGAGAGTTGTGTACTAACTTATGAATTCCAACGCTGATGTTTCCTCCATTCCTGGTGTTTGCCCTTTAAATCTCAGCCAGTATGTCAGTCCCCACATCAGGCCTCGGTCTTCTCAGCACAGTAAGACTTAGACTTTTATGCTCTATTTTCCTGGTCTGATATTTGGAAAATGACTCAGGTGAAAAGGCCAGAAAGAATTTGAATCTCGCATTATGTACTTCCTTTCGCTCAAGGATTTTAGCCCTTCAAGCCCTGCCTATATTGGATGCGTTCCAAAACCTTTAAGTCCACGTTTTATAAATTTTTCCAGCTTTTAAGCTGTTTTGTGCTGGAGAGTTAGTCCAAAACAAGCTGTTCTACTATGGCTGGAACCAGACAAATGTTTATTTTTCGAAACTGTATTTTATTCAGAAAATGTAACGCAGCCCATTACATTTGTTTATTTTTTATCACTCCCTGGTGTGAAATATTCTTTTTTGAATAGTTTCAGGTGTACAAAACTACATAACGATTAGACATTTGCACCCCTCACAAAGTGATAACCCCCGCAGGTTTATCCCCCTCTGACGTCGTACATAGCTATTACAATACTATCGACTGTATTCTGCATGCTGTACTTTACATCCTATCTCTCTCTCTCTCTCTCTCTCTCTCTCTCTCTCTCTCTCTCTCTCTATATATATATATATATATATATATATATATATACATACACACATATATATTTTTTTTAATTGTAGTTGACATTCAATATTATTTTATATTAGTTTCAGGTATACAGTGCAGTGGTGGTTAGGCATTTATATGATCTATGAAATGATCCCCCCTATAAGTCCAGTGCCCATCTGACACCCTTCATAGTCTTTATAACACTATTAACTATATCGCCCGTACTGTATTTCACATCCCTGTAACTCTTTTGTGACTACCAATTTGTACTTCCTAATCCCTTCACCTTCTCCCCCATCCCCCAACCCCTCTCCCATCTAGCAACTGTCAGTTTTTTCTGTTTCTGAGCCTATTTCTGTTTTGTTTGCTTGTTTGTTCTTTAAATCCCGCATATAAATGAGATCATATGGTATTTGTCTTTCTCAATCTGACTTATTTCACTTAACATAATATCCTCTAGTTCCCTCCATGTTGTTGCAAATAGTAAGATTTCATTCTTCTTTATGGCAGAGTAATATTCCATTACATCTAATATATATGTACCAACATTTCTTTATCCAATCATCTTGATGGGCTCTTGGGTTGCTTTCATATCTTGGCTATTGTGAATAGTGCTGCAGTAAACATAAGGGTGCATATATTTTCAAATTAGTGTTTTGGATTTCTTTAGATAAATACCCAGGAATAGAATTGCTGGGTCATAAGGTAGTTCTATTTTTAATTTTTTTGAGGAACCTCCATACTGATTTCCATAGTGGCTGCACCAATCTGCAGTCCCACCAACAATGCACCAGGGTTCCCTTTTCCCCACAACCTCACCAACACTTGTTGTTTGTTGATTTATTGATGGTAGCCATTCTGACCGGGGTAAGGTGGTATCTCATTGTGGTTTTTGTTTGCATTTTTCTGATGATTAGTGATGTTGAGCATCTTTTCATATGTCTATGGGCCATCTGTATGTCCTCTTAGGAGAAATGTCTGTTCATGTCCTCTGTCCGTTTTTTTAATTGGATTGTTTATTTTTTTGGTGTTGAATTGTATGAGTTTTTATAAATTTTGGATATTAACCCCTTATTGGATGTGTCATTGGCAAATATCTTTTCCCATTCAGTAGGATGTCTTTTTGTTTTATTGATGGTTTCTTTTGCTGTGAAAAAAACTTTTTTAATTGATATAGTCCCATTTGTTTATTTTTTCTTTGGTTTCCCTCGCCCGTACCTTTGTTTATTTTTATAAACTATATTTTATTCAGAAAATGTAGTGCAACCCATGACAATAATTTAAAAATTTCAGAAATTTAAAACTTATATGATGAAAGTATGTTATCTTGACACCACTTATTGTTTATAAATTCAACTAAGCTTTGTATGCATTTATAATCACAGATATGTTTGTCTTTGTATGTATTTATGAATTTGTGCATACATGCATGTGAACTCTTAACCATTATGCCCTCTAATGAAGAGATTATCACCTCCTTATTAATTTAAAACACTTTGCCAATCCTTTTTCTCTTCATTTTTAAACTTTGCATTTGTATGTTGTTAAATTTATCGAATCTTTTCCTTAATGATTTCTGAATTTTGTGTCACCCTGCTTAGAAGGGCCATTCTTACTTCAAGCATATGTTAAAAAAAACTTCAATGTTTTCTTAACACACTAAGATTTTCATTTATCATGTTTCAATATTCGATTGATCCAAAATTTATTTTGGTATAAGGACCAAAGAAAGAGAAACCCAACTATATTTTTCCAAATGGGTATCCATTTTTTCTAATGTTTTTGAATAGTTCATCTTTCCCATATAAATTTGAAAATGCTGCCTTACTTGAACTAAATTTCTATAAATGTTTGATATGATTATTGGCTCTATCTTCTGACCTATGGATCTAGGTATCGGCCAGTGCTGACATGCTTTATCAATTTGCTTTGTAATATATTTCCTATTTGGTGTGGCTTACTACTCATATATTTTTTTAAAAGTTCCAATTAGTCTCACATGTTTAAATTTTGATAAGAAGTGTGAAAAGTCATTATTTTGTCTATTAAATAGTCCATTTTGAGAAACACAGGTATTATATCAGATGCCCTATGCTTTTGCTTTTGGCTATAATTACAGTTCCTGCTACCATAATTTCCGTGCTTCTTGTTAAAGTGGATCAATGTTATCTGTAATGCCTATGACTTGAGGTCATATGTCATATGAGCTCTATTGTGGTGGCACATCCTTACTCCCCATGTACATGTCCTTGGCACCCGACAGTGTCCCTCTGGGAGGGGTCACCCCTTTCTCTTTCTGTTTTTTGGTACAAAACTAATCATGTTCATCTAGGTAGTACTTAGATGACATAAATGTGTATAATGTATCTCAAAAGAAATTCTTGTTGTATGTAGGCAACAAGGTGTAGTCAACACCAATAAGAATAACATGACAAAGTATGTGTTTCAACATTGATCTGTTCAATGTTCTCATCCTATCTCTTACAAATACAGTAATACTTTGGTTTGCGAGCATAATTTGTCCCAGAATTAAACTACTCATGTTGCAAAACATCGCTCATTTACCACGTTAAAATGTACTTGGTTTACGAGCATAATTCGTTCCAGAAACAAACTACTCATATTGTAAGACATCACTCGTTTACCATGTTAAAATGTATTAGAAATGTTTGCTCGTCTTGCAGAACTCTCGCAAACCACGTTACTCGCAATCCAAGGTTTTACTCTATTCCTTGCATATTCTAAAGGATACTTTAAAAAAATGTTTATCCATTTCAGTAATTTCATATGTGTGTCAACATTGAGCTGTGTAATGAACTTAATGTTCTCACTTAGTTCCTAACTCTCATTCTATCAGCTACTTATATTCATTGCATCGTAGTTGATAGCAATTCTTCATACAATGCTGAATATACACAAAGTCTAAAACTTTGCCGATCACATATGTTTTAAGTTATGATTCCAATCAATATTTTATGAAAGCAATAGATATTATAAAACTCATTTAATATTAACACTAGTTTCTTTTACATCTTCTAATAGATGAAAATTATCTTCACGTTTTTTATTCTGATGAAAATGTCACATAATAATCCTTGAATTTCCAATAGTGTCTTACAATTTACAAACTTTTTTCACAGATAGTATCTAATTTAAGTTCGACAAAAAAATCGATGAAGTAGGTGCTTGTATTCCCATTTCACAACTGGGAAAAGCAAAATGCAGAGATGTTCAGTGGTTTTTGATAGACTCAACCTCTATTCACTGAACTCCAAAATGATTTGAAAATAAAATAAGGTACCTTTGCTTTAAATGTGATTACTATTAATTTGTTTAAAATGTATTAAGAACTTGCGGAGGGTATTCTGAACTTCTCCTACCCTGCATTTATTGAAATAGTGAAGTTATTGAAATAGTGACTTACAAATTTTATCTTACTTATTGCTGGTATCAGACTATTTTATTATCACAGGAGGTTCAAATGTATCACTTTTTTCCCAATCTAAAGCCTATGAAATCTTTTCATTAAAAGAATAAACCATCAATGATCACAAAGATGTAGAAAAGTATTACAGTCGTACATTCCAATACATGATTGTAGACATTGGTTTTTCTCAGAGTGAAAAAGGCTATTTTATATACTCATCTATGCTTGGAGGATAATGGTCCACTTATTTGGTTGACGCCAAACCAGAGCACAGGGCTGCTGCAGTCACACAGGTAGGGCAGACCCTTAGGACCAAGTTAGTGATTCATCACGTTTCGCTGACAACAAGCTAAGAGTGGAGAACTTTCGTAGTTTCATGTGATTGGAGGAATCCAAGATCTGGAAGATCAAAAAAGAATAGTGGGAATAAGTTTTTGACTCGGAAATTTGGCTAGAGTCTAGAGTGCCTAAAGTTAATAAAGCAAGGCAAACATAATAGAAAAATAGAAGCTTTGAGAAGGCAGAAGGGATTAAGAGTCTGGATAAGTTTATTTGTCTGTGATGTCAGAGAGGAATGTATGACACTGCGGCCTTGAAGGGGGGTATAGGATAACACAAAAAGGTAAGTGTGTTAATATATATTCTGTGTGCATTATTCTAGGAGAGTTCAATGCTATATACCTTTCCTTGTTGAAATAGTATAATCAGTTGAACTGCCTGACCTTCCAGCTGCTTTATATAACAAGGTGGTAATGGTCTGGTGTAGAGCCACCTAACATTACCTAAGAGGACGTGAGTACATTGCAACACAAGATCTATTCATATTTTGAATGTATTACAGCCTTTAAGAGACTTGTTGCATTATGCATCAGGGTGTAATTGACTATTGCCAGATTTTAATCATTTAAAAATAGTTTGTATTCATAGCATAGTGTCCATAAATACTTGCACATTTTTTTATTTAGATACACATGCATAGTAAGAACCGTTTATGTATGATCACAGGACAAATAATTTATTACTTATGTATGCATTATTTCTTTTTATCTGCACACAGTCTATTCCCTCGTGATATCACAAAATGATGAGGTATTAAATTGGAGAATTCAGCATGTATTACAGTAAATGTGAGGATTTTACAAACATTTGAACATCGGAATATGAATTAGGACATCGTTTATGTGCTTTTTACTAACAGGAATTACTAAGTATAAACTTTCTTGCCTATGTGGAATTGTCATTCCTTCTTTATACAAGACATCTTGTTTAAAGCATTTAAACATTTTCTTTATGTCAGTTGAAGAAATAGAACAATTCTGAAAGGAAAAAAAGGAATGTTTCTTCACAGTAAAAAAAAAAAAAAGGAAAATTAGACCAACCCACAGATAATTTCTGCTGATTCTAATGGCCCTTCCCCAGCTCTTTTGGTCAATATGATGTTGTGTTTTACAGTAGCCTTCAGTGTGGTACTGCCAGAGAAAGCTGGCCTGGGCACGCACCCACCGAGTCCTCTTCCACGTCCTCACACGCTGAGTAAATCTTTGCTTACTGGCAGACTTGCCCACTCGTTGGAGCGCTTGACTGGAAAGGAGAAACAGATATAGATGTGAACACTTGGGCTAGGGTGAAAGAAGAAATGGAAAAGTTCAGGAAAAAAAACCTAAGACAAAGGATTTGAAAATTATTTTCCATAAAAATTTTTCAAAAATTAAAATTTTTAAAATGATGATTCTAAGTAAGAACTGTTCATCTATAATTCACAGCCACCCAGCCATTGCTTTCATGAATTTTAAAAGCACCACAATATAATGAAAAAGGTGTTTAGATAAAAGTATTGTTGAACAAAATACAAAAAAGTGAAAACTTAGGTCCACATAGAAACCTGCACATGAATGTTGATAGCAGATTTATTTATAATTGCCCAATCTTGGAAACAACCCAGATGTTCTTCAGTAGGTAAATGGATACATAAACTGTGACACATCCAGACAATGAAATATTACTCAGTGCTAACAAATGAATGAGAAAAGAATGAGTCATTTAGAAAGTATTAGGGGAGCTGGTTTGTGATATGAAGAAAATTTAAAAATGGATTCCAACCTAACCTAACATTCACAGAATGTAGACTAATTACCAGAGGTCCTAAATGTAAAAGGTAAAATACCAAAGATAATAAAACAAAAGGAGAGAACATACCTTCGTGACCCAGAAGGGAAAAGGACTTCTTAAAACTTTAAAATCAAAAACCAAATTGATTATTTTAATCATATGCAAATTAACATTTTCTATTTAATAAGGAATACTATAGAAAAAAGATTAATAACAATCAGAATGAGAAATTGTTTTCAATGGCTAGACTCTATACAAGGTTACTATCTAGAATATGCGAGAATCCTTACAAAAATTATTAAGTCTTTTTTTCTAACAAAAGTATTTAAAATAGAACAATCCCAATGGAAAAACAGGCAAAAGATAAAGAGAATTTATAAAAGAGGAAATCCAAAGGGCCAACAATAATAGAAGACGTCGTCTAACTCATAAGTAAGAATACATATGACAAGAATACTGAGGTATCGCTTTATGGCAATTGGACTGGAAAAAAAATAGAAAACTGGAAAATGGCGAGTCTGGGCACGACTGGGGTTATGGACCTCTGCTGGCGCGAAGACTGTCTGTTGCAACCATTCTGTAGGGCAGTACTCGGTCAAAATACGTATGTGTATACTCTGCCTATCCATTCTCCCTGACAGATTGCTACCTGTCTCTTCTGAGCTGGGGTGTTGGTTGTCTTAATTTGGTATAGCTAATGAATTAAGGGACATTGCATGTTTACCACTGAGTGTTTGCTCACCTCCGCTTTTCTTCTTTCTTTTCCCCTCTCTGTCTATTTTTGCTCATGTCTATTGCTGCTCATTTATTTATTTTGTGTTAATGTATCAACTAATGATTGTTGGTGCCAGTTCAGTGCCAACAGGAATCCCCAATTTGGGGTGCATTGAAGAAGCAGAATATTCAGTGCAGACCGCTCCATTGTGATGCAGCATGGCTGTGAGAACAGCACGGATGTGGAACAGCTCCATAGTGGTATAGCTCAGTTATGAAGCATCATGGCTGAGGAATAGCATGGCTGTGAGGTGGCCCTGGGGTGAGGAGGTCCAGTGAGACTTTTTTGGTGTTTCAACTCTAGCCAGGGAAGTAGTCTTCAGTCTTTGGTGAAAAGAGAAAGTGCACTCCCTGCACCAGAGGAGAGCTGACTTATATAGACAAAAGCCCCTGCCCAGGGTCCTTAATTGGACCATCCTTATGCAGATGAGGACTCCAAATCCTCACCATTTGATTGGTCCAAAAAGCACTGTCCTGATTGGTCAGGATGGAGCTGCTCTGATTGGTCCGTGAACATGCTATGGGGATATAGCTGTGCAGCTCCAATTGGATGGGGAAAGTCTCAGTCCTATTGATTGAAACACAATTCCAGGAACTCAGAGGGCAGGAACACAGTGCAGGCAGGCAGTTCAGTGCAGGAGGCAGTCAGTTTAATGCAAGCATCTCCCTGAATCATAGTTTGTGTGAGAGTCACCCTGTGTAGAAATGGCTACTAGGCTCTATTCTTTAAATTTGAGACCAGTTAGCCACCAGGAGCCCTTCTTGGTAGGTATCTTCTTTCTCAGGGTTGACAAGTAGAAAATTAATGTTAAATATTTGTTGGAAGAATATTATAAGTGTTTGATACAGAACAAACCTGGTCAGTGGTAATCTGACCTTGTTGCCTGGTTTCAGGTGAAAAAAAATAATTTTCTTAAGGTAATTTAGATCATATGGAAACTATTTCCAAAATGAGAGAAGCCACAAAAGTGCAGTTTCTCTTTTGATTCAGTATGTATGGAACTATTTGCGATTGCTGGAGGTTGGGAAGCTAAACCTGTAAAGGTTGTTTTTATTTTGTTCTGAAAGGTAAAGTATAAATGAGCAGAGTCAAGTAAGCTCTTAGATTCTTGCATCATGTCAATTTATAGTCACCATAACTAGAAATCATTTGGTTTTTAAAAGAGAGAAAAATATCGTGCCTCACCAGTATTGATGTTGGTGCCACTTTCACTAATAGTGGGTGGCAGACTAGGGCAAGGGGGTATGTCTGCTCCCCCACTTCATTCAAGCACCAGGGTACCTGTCATGTCCTTGTTGCTTCACTCTCGTCTTGGACATTTCCCCATTTGTACAGTTAAATCTGTGCCACTGTTATGAACACATTTCAGCCCATCTGAAGGGGAAAGAACAAAGCAACCTGTCTTTCAAATGGTGATAACCAGGTCATTTTCCCCGTGACTTTTGTTCGCATTCTGTTAGTCTGAATCTTCTCACGTGGTCACCCCAGGCCTCGTGGAAACTGGGGAATGAAACCTTTTTTCTGAATGGCTATATGCTTGGCTAAATTTCTATTATTGTGTGTGTTAGATATGCAGCAAATTTGTTTTCCAGCCTTTACTAATTTGTTTTGGAAAAGGTCAAAGGAGATTATAGGTGTGGGACAGCTAGTAGTCTGAAATGCCTTACATTATGCATTGTGAGATTGGGTATAAAAGCAACTTCCAACCATCTACATGAAAGCCACCTTAAATGTAAATACACAAATATATTAAAGGTAAAAGGTTGGAAAGTAATATATCATGTAAATGCTAAACAAATGATAGTCAAAAAGGCTACATTAATATCATATAAAGTAGACCTAGAACAAGGAATATCAGTATTCATATAGTATAAAAGAGACATTTCATGCTTACAAAGGGGCAAATTCATGAAGACAATATAGAAATCCTAAATGTGTATCCAACTAATAGCAGAGCTTCAAAATACATGAAACTAAAACTGATAGAATTATAAAGAAAAATTAGAAATCCAAACTTATATTTGATTAAAAAATGCATTTTCCCCCCCTATGGTTAGGAGCAAGGCGATGATATCTGCTGTCACCCATTCCATTAAATTTTATACTGTTTGATGCTGTTTGATGCTTTGGGAGTCACATCCAAGGAATCATTGCTCAGACCAATGTCAAGAAGCTATGTTTTCTTCAAGTAGTTTTACAGTTTCATGTCTTAGGTTTAGGTCTTTAATCCATTCTGAGTTGATTTTTGTATACAGTGTGATACAAGGATCCAGTTTCATTCTTTGGCATGTTGTACTAGAAAAAAAAATAGGGCAAGGAAAAGATGCAGAAGCCATCTTATTTGGAAAGGAAGAAGTAAAACCATCCTTGTCCATAGGACTCACAATCTTCTGTGTTAAAAAAATTTCTTAAGGACTCTAAAGATACGCTAATATAATGCATAAGCTTATTCATCACACACACAGTGGAAACTCCACAAAATATTGCTGAGGAATAAGTAAAGACCTAAGTAAACGGGACGATGCACCCATTGTCATTGGAGTTCTCACTCTGGGACCCATGCTGCCAGAGCACTGACTGGAACACACCTGCCAACTCACTTGAGAAAAGAGAGAATGCAGTGAAATACTTCGGCTCTTAACACTTCTACCTACAAAATGACTCATGTTACTTCTGCTCACATTTCATTAGCCAGAGCCACTGGCCAAGTTCATTTTAAAGAAGCAAGGAAATATCTTTCCCTAGGAAGGAGCACCAGGTATTCAATAATAATACAGTCTCTCACTGTACTATATATGTATTATTTTAGGTATACAACATGTTTGACATATACATAAATACACACACATACATATACATGAGGTCTGACAATTAAGTTCGCGGACTTGTTGCACCAATGTTGCTAACCTTTTTTGATATCAGAGGGATTATTCACTATGAATTTGTACCAACTGGACAAACAGTTAACCATGTTTACTATTGGGAAGTGCTGAAAAGGCTGCGTGAAAAAGATGAAAATGACCTGAACTTTTCACCAACAAGTCATGGCTCTTGCATCACGACAATGCACCAGCTCACACGGCACTGTCTATGAGGGAGTTTTTAGCCAGTAAACAAATAACTGTATTGGAACACCCTCCCTACTCACCTGATCTGCCCCCAGTGACTTCTTTCTTTACCCGGAGATAAAGGAAATATTGAAAGGGAGATATTTTGTTGACATTCAGGACATCAAGGGTAATATGATGACAGCTCTGATGGCCATTCCAGAAAAAGAGCTCCAAAATTGCTTTGAAGGGTGGACTAGGTGCTGGCGTCGGCGCATACTCAGCAATGAGGTTTGCAGCACCTTTTTCTAGAATGAGTTCAAGAACTTAATTGTCTGACTTCATGTATGTACACATTGTCAAATGATTACCACTATCAAGCTAATTAATATAACCATCACCTCACATTGTTATCGTTGTTTTATATGTGAAATGAGAACATTTAAGATCTACCATCAGTACATTTCAAGTGTAACATATAGTACTATTAACTATAGTCACCATGCTGTACGTTAGATGTCCAGAAATTATTCATCCTGCATAACTAAAACTTTCTACCATTCAGCTAAAACCTCCCCATCCCATCCCCCTCCACCTTAGCCCCTAGTAACCATCATTCTAATCTCTGTTTCTCTGAGTTTGAATTTTTAAGATTTCACATATAAGTGAGCTCATACAGTCTTTTTCTTTCTGTGCCTGGCTTGTTTTACTTAGAATAATCCAGGTTTATGCGTGTTGACACAAATGACAGGATTTCCTTCTTTTGGGGTGTAAATAATATCCCCATTGTGTATATACACCGCATTTTTTTTATCCATTCATTCCTTGGTGGACACTTAGCTTGACTCAGATCTTTACTATTGTAAATCATAATGCAGTGAACATGAAATTGCAGGTATTTATTAATGATACTGATTTCATTTCTTCTTTTAATAAATGCCAATTCAGGTTTTGCCCATATTTAATTGGCATTATTATTATTATTATTATTATTATTATTTTGTTTTTGAGTTGTTTCTTATATATTTTGGATACTAACCCCTTATCAGATTTATGGTTTGCAAATATTTTCTCCTATTCCATAGGTTGTCTCTTTACTCTGTGGATTGTTTTCTTTACTGTACAGAAGCTTTTTAGTTTGATGTAATCCAATTTTACATTTATTTCCTGTGCTTTGGTGTCATATCCAAAAATCATTGCCAAGAGCATCAAGAAGCTTTTTCCCTATGTTTGCTTCTAGTAGTTTTACAGTTTTAGGTCTTACATTTAAGTCTTTAGCCCATTTTGAGTTGATTTTGTATATGGAGTGGAATAAGGATCCGGTTTCATTTTTCTGAATGTGGCTATCCAGTTTTCTCAACACCATTTATTGAAAAGACTGTCCTTTCCCCATTCTGTGCTCTTGGCACCACTGTTGAAGATCAATTGGCTGTAAACGTCTGAATCCTTTTCTGAGCTCTCTGTCTCTTGTATTGGTCTATATGACTCTTTTTATGTCAGTGCTATGCTGTTTTGATGACTGTAGCTTTTTTTATAGCATATTTTTAAATCAGGTAGTGTGATGCCTCCAGCTTTGTTCTTTTTTGCTCAAGATTGCTTTGGCTATAATGAAGGATAAAAATCATATGATCATCTCAATAGATGCAGGAGAGGCATTTGACAAAGTTCAGTGTCCATTTATGATTAAAAAACTCTCCACAAATTGAAAACTCTCAGGTGTAGAAGAAATGTATCTCAACATAATAAAGGCCATATATGACTAGCCCATAGCTAACATCATACTCGGCGGTGAAAAGCTAAAAGCTTTTCCTCTAAGATTAAGAACAAGACAACGAGGCCCACGTACACTGCTTCTAGTCAGAACAGTACTGGGATTCCTGACCAGAGCTATCAGACAACAAAAAGAAGTAAAAGGCATTTAAATCAGAAAGGAAGAAGTGAAATTGTCCCTGTTTACAGATGACATGATGTTATATATAGCAAACACCCTAAAGATGCCACCAAACAACTGTGAGAACTACTAATAAATGAATTCAGTAAAGTTGTAAAATACAAAATCCACACAAAACTCATTCACATTTCTGTACACTAACAATGAACTATTGGGTTATCAGAAAAGTCATGACGGATTTTTCTATGTTTTTTGTTACAAAAATGCATCATGACTTTTCCAACAGCCCAATATTTGAAAAAGAAATTTAGAAAAAGATGCCAATTGCAGTAGCATCAAAAATACTTTGGAGTGCATTTAACCATGGAGGTGAACTTTCTGTACATTGAAAACTATAAAACATTGATGGAAGAAATTAAGAAGACACCAATAAATGGAAAGATACCCTGTGTTCATAGATTAGAAGAATTAATTTCCTCTTAATCAGTTTTTCTCTAACTATCCCGATAGAGCAATGAAAAGAAAATAAAGTTTGAACATATCTGCTTTCTTTTTGATCTTCAACCATTGGGCATTTTCTTGTCTTGTTTGTCTTATTAGTACATGACTTTAAAACTCTCTTTTTTGGTAGAGAATTAAAAAAAGTAATCTTAGGTGATTCTTTGATTTCATTCACAATATTCTTATATGTTCATGATTTCCCCCTAGTTTATCTTAGTTTAAAGATCCTCCTTTCTATCTTCTGAATACATTGAACTACATTTTGTTTTTTATCTTAATTTTCTGGTTCTCTTGTCAGCCTACAGCAACGTTTTTTTAAAAAAATACAATTCACTCTTCATACAAGATTTATAAAACTGAAATAATTATTCAAATACTGAATTTATAGAATAGAGGGTGCCCCCAAAGCTCTCTTTTAAAAAGTGGGGAAGAAGGAAACTTTGGCAGGAAAGCCCCATGCAAAGCAATTCTTTCTTCCTGGAAAACTGTGGGTATTAGCAATTTCTGATGTTTTCATTAGTTCAAAGAAAATACCAAAGTCATCCTTCTGTGGTTTTGTCTTTTTTAACTTGAATCTGAGTTTCCATTTTTTTAGGCAGAAATTTCTTGTTCCTCAGTTCTTTACACTGGCAGCAATGCTAGGCCTCTGAAGAAAATTTTGAATGAAACTGCCCTGGTATTAGATAACCAGAGGGCTGCTAATCCTGTTACAAAACCGATTCATGAGTGATCTTTATACACTATACACCTTTCCCCGCAGAGACGTGCTATTCACAATGCCAAGTGATTGTACTAAGTCATAAGTCTGATATATCACTTCCCTGCTTAGAATTCTAAGGCTCTCTACTGCCTGTGGGATGTTCTGAGCTCCTTCTCAGTCCATGTAGAGTTTTCCATCTCCATGAAATGGGTTCTTCTCTGCAGTTGGCTTTCTCATTTACCACTCTAGCCGCAGAATTTATGGCCCAGTTACATCAAAGTACCTGTAGATCTTTACAGTTTGCATGAGGCTTTTCACCCGTGAACTTGTGCTTATTGGTTTTAGGAAGTCTTTCCCATTGGAAATAAAAAACAAAACGAAACATCTTAATTGAAGTCATCCATTCAGCCTACATGATATTTGAATAGACTTGTTCAAGCCCACAGATCTACTATATTCTGTTTCTGTATGTGTACGGTCAGAGTTTTTACTTAGATTGCTATGCATTCAAGCATCTTATTTTTTATGGGCCAATTCCTGGCCCTATTGAATGCTCAGTTTCACTCACGTCTCACTTCCTGGGACTGTTCTCTTCTCTTTGCTCCATACCAATATGGATGTAGGAGAAAAAAAATCACTTTTCTTGAGTTTCCTAAAAACTTAAAAAAAAAAAAAAGGTGTGTATAGCAGACTTTATCTTAGTCTAGAAAATGGAAAGCATTTAATTTGAAATGACAAAAATGATCCAGAAATGATTATAAATTCCTGTTATTTATAGTCCATTGGGCATCCCAGCACTTGAGTTTCCAACATGTATCTTTTTCCCATGGACTCCACTACCAGCCATGTTGCTTTACACTCTTATGCCTGTTGTCCCTTTAATCCCTTTCCTAGGCTTTCTATTTACCAGGAGTCTCAAATCTGCTCGCTTTAGCATGTAAAGCAATTTCCACATAATTCTTGACTCAAAATGGCTTTCTATGAGTTCAGTTAGTTAAACAGAATGGACTTAGAGGTTTTGAAGTTTAGACTTATATTTTGCATACCTCCAACAAATCTCTGTGCTTTGAAGTCTAGACCTGTCTGTTCTACTTGCTATGAATGAGGAGAGCTCTTCTAGATGCCAGAAGATAAACAGTACATTTAGAATTGGAAGGAACTGTTTCTTCCCTGTCTACCTGCCTTTAAACATACACCCTTGCTCTGGAAGTACACGTCCTCTGACACACTGCTCAGCAAGATGGTAAGCTCCCTGAAGACAGGGTGTCCTATGTTTTGTTTTCCGTATTTCTAGTGCTTGAATATCATATGATGTATAGTGGCAATCAATAACTATTTTAATTAAATTACATGTTGGCTAGTTGCTGCATTTTTCTGACAGTGTTTTGCTTCTTACAGCTATCCCAAAGCTTGAGTTTAATGGCTGTTTAGTTGTATTACTGAATACAATAATAGATTTTATCTATCTAGTGCTTTAGTGTTCTAAAAACACTCTGATGCAAATTAGTTTTGCTTAATCTTTACATGGACTTTGTGGGGTAGATAGAATATATAATATTATTCCTGTTTTTCAGATAAAGACACTGAGATACAAAGATATTATTCTTTTTTACACTGGAAAGTTGGACACTAAACTTAAGTCAATGTCTTTGCCTAATATTTTTTTTTCTAACATGAAAACCTGATTTTTAATTTTTTAACATTTATGTTGGCACATAAGTAAAAGAAAATGATAGTGAAACATCAACATTATTGTTTCAACATTACATTAATAGAAACATATAGCTAAGAAATCCAGGTATCATTAGCTGTCCTCTGCTTAAGGTTTATTTATAGCTAGGTAAGTCAGATATTTAAGGCAGCGTTCAAATCATTGGGAAGCATTTGTTTGTAAAACTCCATGAAATCATATATAAATTAGCTGCTTTGTGAAGGAAAAACAAAACAAAACTATAGTGTGTTGCCTCCTGCTGCTGCAGATATCATGTTATATCTTTGTATTAATAGTTAATTTCATGGAAGGCATAGGACAATGCAGAGCAAACCTGTTGCTAAAAGGTCAAACACACCAGCTTTTGCAAGTGCGTGTGTCACTTCTCTTTTATGAAAGTATTTATTGTCTAATTACTATGTAAGCATGCAGTATCCTAGTCCCTATAAATACAGAAAAGTTCCTTATTCTCTTTGAGCTCTTATTCTAATGATAGAAGACAAACAATAGATATATTTATAAAATATCCCAACTAGATTAGAAGAAAATAATATATATGGAAAGCGTTCGATAAGTGTTTAAAAACAAAGTTCACTTGGTCTCATTTGAGGGGAAAGCTGTGGACCCCCACCCCAATTCAAACCACAGTTTAGCAAACTTGGTGGTTTAGTGACGTTCAATACCTAACTTGTTTCCTGCATAGACTTAAAACCGAATTGAAGCTAAGTAGCTGGCAGAGCTAAGATGTGACATTATCACAGACACAATGGCCATATCACGTGTGCTTCATCCCAGCAGTTGGTACTTCTGGCCCCGAGAGTGATATGTGCCTCCTTAGAACTGAATCATCTTTTGTCAAGCCAGGGGAAAAAGCCCTGGGACCGCTAGGAGTTCCACCAGGCAGACGTCATTTGGGTTCTCTAATTTAATAGGGTGCAAATAGATCCTAAAATTAAAAAACCCAGTCCTCTGTTTATTTCTTCTGTTTGGGAAGCAGTCAATAAACTCCACAAAACATGAGCTCTGTGCCGTTTTCCAATGTCAGCTGCCCCCGTCGCCAACTTTTGCTTGCTATGAAAGGACGCCATTGACTTGCCCCAACCAAAAACACAGAAGACCGACTATCCAGGAACCCTACTTTATTTTCAGTTATGGCTTCTTCTGTTTCCATATTTAAAAACAAAAAGTCTTTCTTACCTCTGGGTTTCCAGTTTAGCCAGGTCTTCAATTTTACTAACAATAATGTGTTTATATGGTGTTTCACCCCAAAGGAAGCCCAATTCCTTATGTGAATATATACATAGCCTCTCCTTCTCCTAACCTTCCCATTCCGCAACCCTATACACACAAATCACGTCACTCCTGAAATATGAACTCTGAAGGGTGGAGTATGCTTGATGCTGAAACAGCATATATAATAACATTGGGTTTCGTGATTGACTTCATATGGGGCTGCTGAAAGACCGGCAGCCAAAAAAAAATCCATCGAAATGGAACAAAGCAAGGAGCTCAAAAGAAATACATATATGAAATACATATTTTCCAGTTTAGGAGTCAAAGAGAAAATTACTAGCTACGGGTTAAAGATAAGAATGAACGAAAATAGGAAATCATCTTATTAACTCAAAAACAGCACAGAACTATGCTTTTATAACTGTGGCATGCAATATAAAATTAGAGGAAAATACATTTTAATTATTAACTATTTCATGGAACCTTATATTAAGTAAATACATAGCGTCCGGTGGCCACCAAATTAGTTGAATTAGTTGAATTCTGATTGGAATTTTAAAAATATGAGGGAGAACGGTTAAGAGAGGTAATGAAAATTCAACAAAGCAAATTTTAATGGTAACAGGGAATTATACTGGATTCCTAATTATAACACTGATCTTAGATTTGTGTAGTGAAGGCGTTAAAATAAACACAAGCCCTTATGGCAGTTTTAGGAATAAAGATTCTTAGACAGGGTCCAACACACACACAGGCATGCACACACACCTGTCAAGTAAACACTCCCCTTAAAAAGTGACAAAGTCACAGTAATCACACAGTTAACACAATTCCTATACACCTCCATGTCCCACAACAAAAACGAATAAAATGTATCTGCTACAAAAGGAGTGAAGCTGAAAAAGGAATTTAGTTTTATCTTCCTTAAGTACAACTCCAGTTACATCCATATGCTTGTCAAAAATGTTGATGACTGCTTAATGTATAACATGTTTTCACCCTAGCAATTAAGCTTCCTCGTATTATGGCAGAGTTTATTTTTCTTGTGTTATTTTTCTTGTATTATTTCCCACTGTCCTTGACACCCTTCATGCCATTGAAAAGAAAAGAAAAAAAAAATCTTATCCTGAATGTTTGGAAAACAAATGGCACTTCTACTCACTTTACTAGCTTTGTTTTTAACAGGCTGCTTTGTCTCATAGTTCAGTGTTGCGTGGGATCTGTTAGGCCTCAGCTAAAACTATTGTTTGGCATTTTGACATTAACACATCAGAAAATCACAGACCACCAGCAGCTTAGCCCTTAGATGTGCACAGGGCTTACAGGGCACTGAGGTCAGTCCCCTTGAATTGCCCGTGAGTGAGGTCCAGCAATGGCAAGTCAATTTTCCAAGTTCGCACAGCAAATGATGGCACTAAATGGGGACCAAAGCTAGATTTTCTGTCTTCCTATTCCAGGTACTTTGGCGCACACCCTGGATGTGCCCATCAACTTTTTTTTTAATAGATGTTTGTTGAGAGCCAGACAATATGAGTACCGAACCAATCCATAAGTAGCTACACTGAGATTTATTATGTATCCCGTGTAATGTACACATGTGTGTTTACATGAAAACTCATATTCTCTGAACTGGATATGGTGAATACGTTTGTATACGTGATGAATGTAATTAGTATTTTTTATCTTCTTTAGAGTCTTCCGTATTTTTCACATTTTCTATCACAGAACCATTATTACTCTTCTCCATGAGAAAAACATAGAACTTTTTTCTATGCTACAGGAGCAATAGCTCTTAGGAACATTAAAGCTTGTGTACTGATGAAAGCAATAAATTATTTTTAGATATTCTATTTAGTGTGGATATTTTCAAAATTTGTGTGTTCTTGGCTTTGCGTCCTGCAGGGATTTTACAGTAAGCCAACAAAAACAGGGAAAAACATGTTTCCCTAGCACGGGAGGACATTCGCTTGGGGTAGGGTTGACTCCCATAGCCCTGGCCCAAAGTCCAAATCATAATACGCATAGGACGGTGGCATGCTACTGTTTGAACACAGCTGAGGTTGATAGGCTCAGGTTCCTAATGTTTAGGGTACCAGGAGTTATGAGGTGCTGTGGTACCAATAACCACAGTTAACACAATTCATAGTCCAGCCACGTCTCCCTGGGTTAAAGCCGGACCCACACCAGTGAGTCAGAGGAGAGACAGGCGGCAGGAAGGAGAAGAGGATAGTAAAGGTGAAATGGAGAAATGATACAGAATCTGGAGGTGATGTGTTCGCACTGTTCTCCCTATCCCCTCCCTGCCTCCTCAACTCAGCCTCTCTATCAGTGCGAATCACGTGTGTAGGGCAGGCCTCCAACCTCAGAGGGCAGCGCAGTCCAAAGATTTGGACAAACGCCGAGCAGTGTGGGGATAGAGAAGAATTTGGAGGGCTGCAGCGCTGGAAGGGAAGTTCAGACCAGGGAGCCACCCCAGCCTGTGAGGGAGTAGGATTCGGTGCCAGACCTCACCTGTTGGAGCGCGTGCAAGTGCTTTTGTGCTGGCAGGCTGGGCTGTGTTGGTTTATGTCCTGAGCAGAGCTTTGCCTGCAAATGGAAGAACTGTAAATCATGTCTTTTGACAAAATGAGCAGATAGGGGCCTACACGTACAGTGGGGTTGTTTCCTAAATACAAAGGGAGGTTAGCCGGTGATGAAGTGGGTATTTTTCATTACTATATAAATAATAGTAGAGCATTTGAGATGAAGGCTCTTTCTTAAAGCTGTCTTTTATGCAATTCATATTGTGTACGTGTGTACATGTGTCATACGTTGACACGTGTTAAAATATAAGCTCACCAAAGAGAACTTGTCCCTAGGCAAAGTTGTTTCTGTCTGAAGAAGTAAAATAAATAGTGACTAAAACTGTTTTGTGTAACCTGGAAAAAAAATCTTCCAGTATGAAGAATGTTATAAGGAAAATCCTATCAAACGTGTTATTACAAGCAAGATTAAATAGATAGTATTTGTACTGCTCTAACTTGTGTTATGCATGTTCGTATATATTAAGTATTTGCAAATATCTTGAGGGTGATTATTAGTAGTTACTTCACAAGTGAGGATACTGAAATTTAGGGAGGTTGCTCAAGTTCAAACAGCCAGTTTACCTTGCGTTTTGGAGTTCAACCAAGTTCTGTCTCTAAGTAACAATCTAACGTCAACAATTGATCTTTCTAGATATACAGCCCTTCCTAGCCAATATCTTCTTTTCTAATCCATATTGAAGAATTCATTAAAAACACAATAGATGAGAATGTTTTTGAATAAATACAAGTATAGTTCCATCTTTGCTTAATTCCTAAAACTCAAACAGATGATTCGAGGAAGACAAATTTAACCTGAATGCTCGGGCTTCACCAAATTGTGGGGACACGTGAGCCTCCGCACACAACAGTTTCTTGTATCTCATCCCTTCCGTTCACACAGCGTCTAAGGCGTCAACCCCCATCGAAACATTTCTGAGGTGTCCCAGAAATATATTCATGAACATAACCCTGCATGTGCGGGGCCACTGAAACCCTCTCCTCCGAGCAGAAGCCACCCTGCACTCCACACAAAAATGAGGACAGTTGCTTCCCCGTCCTCATTCTCAGGGTAGGCTCACAGTTGGCCATCCCGCTGCACAGGTGTACAGTACCACCTTTTGTGCTTTTGCAAATGTGAGCTGGAATCTTAACTCCATCCTAAAGCAACATTGTGTAATGTAGCGAGTATCATACTTGAAATCAGAATATCCTGGTAAATCTGCCACATTTTTCCCTGAGATTTTTCAGCAAGGTGTTTTCTCTTTGAGCTTCAATTTACGCAGCTTTAAAGTTGGCGTAACACTAATGCCAGTCAAAGGAGTTACTTTGGGGATTTAAGAGCGATAACGAACGTGAGAGAAGTTGGTTTACTATACACTTTAAGGTAGGTTTCATGCATTAGCAGGAACACTCTTAGTTCCAAGTGGCTGAACACCACTGATCCTGACCCAAGACAGAACTTGCATTGCAAGTCGAAACGCATCACATCTGGATGTGACACATGCCCTGATGTTCTTTCTTGGTATGTCTGGCCTCTCTCTTCTTGGCTGTGCTCTGCTGTCTCATGTACAAGTGTGCCCTCTGCACCCAGAGACAGGGCAGTAGCTGCCAGGCTTCCAGCTTGAGCACAAAGGAAGAAAGACCCTCTCACCCTGGGTGCAGGTGGTACATTCAAGAAAGGGCTCTGATCAGCTCTGGTGTCCAATTCTTTAATTGATTCCTGAACCCAGCTTGGGTCACATGGCTATGGTTAAGGGGAGGCATCACGTAGGATGAGGGAAGGGCTGCTCTGGAAAGAGGGGCGCAGGGCAGGAAAGAGGCAGTTGCCCGCGATAACTGTGTGATGTCCCCCACGTAGCTTTTTCTTCTTTAGCTTTCATTATACTCCGCGCCCACTGATGGCGTTCAACACGAATCTGTCAAACGCTTAACGAGCTCCTTACTCACTGGCAGGAATGTCAAGGACTGGGAAGAGAAAGGTGGAAAACAGGTGGCCCTCAATAGCTCACTGGCTGCTGGGGAGACTGATGATACAGAAATGACCTCCGCCATGTTAGAGATAAGCATGAAACGCATCCAAATAGTGCCTCGTGCGTTGTGGAGCTGGGTCAAGGAAGGTGTGGCAGATGGCTCCATGCTTCCCAGAGGGCACACGTGTAAGATGAATCCTGAAAGACGAGTAAGAAATAGCAGGGCAACAATGGTGGGAAAGAACATTCCTGTACAGTACGCCCATCTGGTATCCTTTGCTGTATATTTTAGCCTTCTCCAATTTTGCTTGTAAGTTTGTTGATAGTGATCGTCTCTTATGATTCTTCTGTACTATGGATGGTGCTTACACCGTGCTAACTGCCTTATTGACCTAACATCTGATATATTTAATGTTAGTGATTGTTCATTTTCACCACTGGCCACTGGAACATTTTTTTTTTTCCTGCTCTTTCTCTCCTTAGGAAAATGAGCTAATCATTAATAGTAATGGAATGGCTATGAAACAGATTGTCAGTTTTCCTGGATAGCTTTTCCGATTTCACCAGATTTTTATTTTTTTTCACTCAAGAATTCTTAATACCACTCTAGCAGCACCATTTTAGCCCATTTTATGAAGCTATAGCCATTCATACATGACACCTCCAAAGCGATGCCTCCGATGAACCACCCCCTTTCGCCCCACCCTCCAACTGCAGAAATAAAATTTTGCCAACTGCTTTGGTCAAACTTTTGTTCAAAAAAAAAAATCTTAACTTAGGAAAATAACATCATGTAGTTATGCCATGCCAGTCAAAATACCACCATGTCCAGAAAATACACTCGTGGGTGGCTTGATTTGCCTAGAACACCTAATTAAATGTCCTCTTTCTTCCTCCTAGTGACATATTCACATTCACCAACTGGTTGCGGGTAATATCTGTGTCTCTAAAACCACTGATCTCAAATTTAATTCCCATACAAGACTTAGATGCAAGACAGACGTACTGACTTTGAGTGAAACCAGAGTCAATACTTTCTCTCTGTGCACGTTTCTCTGTATATACTTGGTGTGACTGGCCTTGGGTATATGCATAATGAGGCTGACCAGAATATTTATTCTTAACATATTAGATATTAGGAATATTTTTATATTGAAATATATCAGTCAACTAAACCCCCACATGGGCTTGGGGAAATACAGATATTTTCTCTCTGAGTGTGAGGTAATTCTCACTTCTTTATTTATTTATTTTGTTTTTATTTTGGATATGGGAAGAGAATGGGCAATAGTGACGGGCCATCTCTGGAAACCGTCTGGCAGCACTTGCATTTTCCAGGCCTGCTTTACCAATTCCACTTCTAATCCTGTGAACTTTGTTTTATGCACTGAGTTTTCAATCAAAGAAATATGAACACCATTATATTCACGGACTCCCAAGAAGTCATCGGTAGAAAAATCTCTCTTTGAAATCATTTAGTTCAGTTACATCCAAGATGTTTTTGAAATGTTAAAGAAAATGTTTTGACATTCATTTATCTTCTCTGGGGCAAATAGGGGGTCCAGTGGTCTTTCCTTGGCTGGAGTGTGGAAATAGAGTGACATTGACCTATACGGCATGAGCACAAGGGAGCCCAAAAAGATACAACGAAAAGTCCTTGATCAGAAAAGGCAGTGTGTACATGACCTGGGGCCCAAAACAGGACAAGCAAAAGGAAGAACATCTGAGGCCAGGGGACAGCCTCAGGTTCAGGTGTTTAGGTTGCCGGGGTGTCGTCCTGAATCTAGAGGAAGGTATTAGGGATACCCTGGCAGCACGGGACATTTTCATGCACTGTGGGAGGTCAGGTTCCTTCCCATTGATGACTGCTTTTGATATACTGGGCATCCTTCTCAAGATAGGAGCCTGTTTTCCCATTGCTTCCCTGGGCCAGGCCCGTTCTACTGGGACAGGTCGTAGGCCAGCCATGGGCTTGTAGGATGTTTTACAGAGGCTGCCTCCAGCTGACCTCCAGGAAAGGTACTGACCTTCAGAGTGAAGAGTGGGGTCTGTGTGGGCTGAGAGCAAAAGGCAGAAGTTGAAATGTCTCGTGGTTTCCCTTGGATGGAGGTTAAAGAAGCCTGAACAATGGGAGGGTGGCTTCTGTTACCATGGACAAAGCCCTGGGAGCTATTCTTCTGCTTCTTACTGATCAGATTATATGGGCGATGCCAAGAGGGTCAGGTGGCACCTTTCCCCTAGATGACTTCCCGTTGCCTTAGCCGGTCAGCGTGTTTATTATAATGGCGATTGCCCCCACCCCTACTCATTTTACAAAAGTAATTCTGAGTAGCCTATATTTTGCTTGGGTTTCGATTAACTGTCAGTATTGTAGGGCTCATGGGGAAGTTGCGTGGGTTAGAAACACTCGGTGCGATTACCTGGGGACATATTAGATGGAGAAGGACAGTAAGACAAGGCTAGAAAGACGAAATGGTCGTGCTGTGGATAGGAAAGGTTCTTTCTCCACAGTGATGGAGTTCTTTGTTTAGACGCCTGTGTGTGGACTGTGGGCAGTGGACTGTGGGCGCGAGCGTGGAGAAGCTTCGTCCCGACCCGCAAGCCAGTTGAGACCCATGGTTGGGGACCGATGACTCTAAGAAGGTTAGTGACCTCGATAGGCAGTGAGTGAGTGTATAGTAGCCTTCTCGGAAGGAGTGGCTCATGAACCTGAAGCTCACTAACGTTTGTGTCTTGGCCAGAAGCTTGGAAAGGAAATGCGCCTGCTTCGGGTACATACGGGCACCAGGCTCTCAGAACCCATTTAATTGCAGCCTTCCTCACACACACATGTAACAGTTCTTGGCGGATAGATATCTGTTGAATTCCATTAGAATTAAATTGAAACCCAAGCATTTTACTCTTAACCTTATGTTGATTCCAGCACTGATTCTAGGGACTCAGTGATGCTTTCAGTGACTCTTCCCATCCATGTCTCATGTTGACTTGTTTGTGAAACTCTGGGTAAAGTGGCCTCATCTCCTCTAACTATCTGAGAGCTGGGTGAGATGCCAGCCAGTGTCTCCAGGGTTATTCTTTTCAGCACACCGGCCTCATGAGAAAGGGGGCCTTCCCTGCTATCCCTCACAGAAATTCCCTGGAACGATCACTGTTTGGATAGACTTGGGTCAGTGGCTGTTCCTGAACTGGGCATACCCTGATTGGCCAAATGTAGGTAACCTGCCCATCGCCATGGTTGCTGGGGAATGGGGCCGGGAAGCGGGCGGAGGGGAGAGTGTCACTGTGATTGACAGCTCTGCTTACATCTCATGGAGTGGGGGAGGAGTTCCCCAAAAGAAAGGTTATTTTCAGTAAAAGGAGAATGATATGGAATCCTAGATAGATAAAACAAAAGCCACCATGGTCTGCTACATATGTGTTATCCGTTCAGACTGGACATTTTATATTTAGAATAAGAAAAAGGAAGTTCAGCTAATTTACTACAGTCGTGCACCACTGAACAATGGGGATAGGTTCTGAGAAATGTGTCCCTGGGCAATGTCTTCGTTGTGGAAACATCACAGAGTCCACGTATGCAAACCTAGATGGCCCAGCCTCCTCACACACCTGAGCTGTGTGGTGCAGCCTCCTGCTCTTGGGCTACAAGCCTGCACAGCGTGTGAATATACTGAATTCTACAGGCAGGACTGGAAGTTGCCCTGTGTGAGTCAGTGAGTGAGGGAGAGTGACGTGAAGACCTTGGACGTGATACACTATTATAGTCTTTATAAACACCGCACACTTAGGCTACACTAAACTCATGAAACGAGGGTTTAAATCAAGCAAAAGAAGCTATGATGCAATCAAGAGACTTGGTAAGCAGGAGGTGTGAGGCTACTGCTGGCATAGCATTGCATACTGTTTTACAGCAAACTTTTCTTTTTATAAGTAGAAAGTTCACCAAAATCCTAATGAAAAAATAATGTAGTAGATACATAAATCAGGATCATAGTTGTTTATTATCAAGTATTCTGTACTATACATAGTTGTAGGTGCTATGTTTTTATACGACTGGCCGTGCGGTAGGTTTGTTTCTACCAATATCATTACAAACACGTGCCTCGTGTGTTGTGCTATGATGTTAGGATGGCCAAGACATCACTAGGCTATGGGAATTCTTCATCACCATCATGATCTTATGCGTCCACAGTCATATATGCCGTGTGTTGTCGACTGAAAAGTTATCATGTGATGTGTGGCAGTATTGTTTATTCCATCCTAGCCATTCTAGGCAATTGGCAGTTACTTTTCAAGACAATTTAAATTTCACTAGGAAAAAAAAAAAAGGTAGAGCCCCAAATTATAAGAATATGGAAAAAAAAATAATGAAATAATGGAAAGTAAACTCGGGCTTTGCAATTGCACCACATAAAGACCCAGAGTCTATTGTCACGGGAATATTAAAAAACTGGGCCAGGAGCTATCAGGTTATAATCCTGTGGCAGGATGAGTGTTACAGTTAATGCCAGACACAGGGTCCGTGATCCATAGAGGTTCATGGACAGACCTGAGGGGGGCGAGGAAAATGCACATGTAACCCCTGACCGCCAGACGTTCACAGTGAAATCAAATTTTTCTTTATTCACCTTTAATATATAGAACTTATTTTCTTTATTTATGGAATGTTTAGAAAAAAGTACCATTCACATTTCAAACATAATACTTGTTCATTATTTATGTGATTTTTAACCTAGGTTACATTTTTGAGATTGTGTATTCCAGCTTGCGTGACAATGATAGTTTAATACCATGAATGTTTTTCCTGCTCAATATTTTGGGTTTTGTTCTCTAATTTTTGGTTTAATTTGGGGAAAAACACCATTTTTATAAAATGCATAATCATTCCATTTGGAAGTTTTATTTAAAAAAATATTTTCTCATCTTAAAACAAAAATATTCTAGAAGACATACTTTTTATTATGATAGTAAAATATAATGGAGAAGTCTGCAGCTTTTAAAGTTTTTAACCTTAAATTTGTTCCCACTGCCAGTCGTTTGTTACTGGCTGGGATTATACATCCATCTTGATGCTTTCATACCCAGTAGCTAGCACAATGGTTGGCATACATTGCTGTTCAACAAATATTTGTTGAACTGAATTGAAATGAATCAAGTTGTTAATATTTTCTGGTCACATGAGTGAAATTAAGAAATATACAACTTTTCTTGCATGCGTTTAGGAGCTATTCTGATTCTATTAATTAAATATTTGCCTTTGGCCCAGATTTTGAAATCTCAGTTGAGATCACTGACCACACAAAACCTGTTTCTTTCTGGAATAGAGGATGAAAAATTTCAACTCCTTGCCAGTTCATTTTTGGAAAGGAAATATGTGGATTAATGAATGTAGAGAAAGCAGTATTTTACCCATTTTGAAATGAATCCCTAATTAAAATATTCCACAATTAAAATTTGCCTGTATTTACTCACCAGGATACAATGATATGAGGTACAATGTGGAAGACACAGAAGTCTTAAAATGAAAATGCTGTGCTCTAGTGTGGATCAAAGCTCATTTACCCTGAAGGGGTAAAGTACTCCCCAAGAGCATTTAATCTCGTTTGTTCGAATTGTGTAGTCAACAAGTAGCCTTAAGTTGACTCATTTTGTCTCTTAGGCATTTAGCGGATGCTGGGAAAGGCTATCTGTCGCTGTAGTGATAAGTATTCTGATCCTCAGTATGGGATTATAAATGAGGAAATTAAAATTCTGTCATTTCATGAGTTTCCTAACGAAATGACATATATAAAAATCTGACCACCTGAGTTGTGGTGCCTTACTTGGAAGAAGAGATGGAAGATGGTTAGATCCTAGAGTAGTGGTTGGCCTCCTGAGACAAAATTACTAGAAGAAACAAAATTTGAAGAGGCTAATGCCCTCTCTTGGCATTCCAAGGCCCAGTGCTTTTCTTATAGAATAACTTCTACCCAAATTTGAAAGTTAAAGAGGCCAGTCATTAGCAGTGAATTATTTTTCTTCACACGTGTCTGTACTTAGGTTGGTGAATTTGGAATGAGGCTCCCGCTTATGAAATTTTGCAAAGGTAATGCCAGAATCTTAAGCTATATTGTTGTCAGTGAAACGCTTTTAGATGAAAAACTTAATCACTACCTTTCAAAAGAGCACTCAGGGCTTTAACTTGTCTATTCTCAGGACATAAACAGTTGCACATTCTAAGCCGAGTGCTTATCCAGTTCAGCCTCTGAACCTAATACACCTCATATGTGAAAAAGTCCATTTGTTTACACGGGGAAAAGAGTAGAGCAACCTAATACAAAATTATAGAATGGAAACCTTGTAACAGCCTGAGCCTTATACTCCACCATCTTGGCATGAGGTCAGCCTTGCTTGTTATGATTGGCGCAGCCCAGAAACTGGCAGAGTAGCCTGGTGAGACTGGAGTAAATCTAGCTGTTTACATCATTAAATTTTGAATGATGGCATATTTTTACTTTTTCCTGCCAACTTTACCTTTGATAAATAATTCTTAGGATCAATAATTTGTTAACTGTGACAATCAGGAATGAATCCAGAGAAACTAATTCCATATTATTTATTTATCACCAAATTCTCAAGCGCTCCTTGGAGGACTCTGAGTTATTAGTGTGTATTAAAAGCAAAAACTGAATACAGCAGAGTTCCAGTGAGCCCTGAGTTCACTCCAAAAGCTTATATAAATGTTCTCATTAAACTGTGACTCTACAGCTCCTTTAGAGAACTGTTTTACTTGAGTCCAAGGTAACCTTTCCAGTGGCATATCTATCCCCAGAATCAGGCTTTAAGGTCAATTTTACACCTTTAAAAACATAGTAAAAAGATAAAATGACCCCCCCCCATCCTCCAAAAATCATTAATTAGAACCATCAATCCTGTAGCACTTTGGTATTGATTGGATTGGTACCCCAAGTGCGTTTAACAAAAGAGAAAATTGAAAAAAATGCCCTAAATTTCACAAATCTGACTGGAAAAAAAAAATGTTGGCTTTAAAGTAAGGGAAGTGGAGATTTGAATTCTAGCCCTGCTACTTCTTGGCTGTGTGATTTTGGATAAATTACTTACCTTCTCTGAGTCTCTGTTTTCACCTCCCAATGTTGTCCTGAGTGTAAGTAAAATAGAGGGAAAGATTGCCTAATAAACAGCATGGCATAGTGTAGCTACTTTAGAATCTACTTTCATTTTTTTCCCATGATAATATGAATTACTTGAGGACAGAGACTTTCATCTTTCTGATTAAATGCTGTAAACAGAATGCCATGAACATTCTGCCATGTACACATGCTCAGTATTTGTTGAATAGAATAAATCTTCATTTCTTCATTACTAAAATGGAAGAAGGAAATAATTTGGTACATATGTTCTAATTTAAAGCTTTATCATAATTATCTTTTTTCCTGTTATTGGGGAATTTAATTTATTTCCAAAGTTTTAGGGTGTGTGTTTGTGTGTATGTATTTTGTGACATATACTTATAAGTTCTATTTTAAATGATTACCTAAATGTAATTTATTCTGTGTAGTATTATTGCAGCAGGATGAAACAATATTTTAAGGCTCTTAATACACACAACAAAATATATTTCCAAAAATATTGTCTCAATTTATGCCCTCAAAATAGAGCATGAGAATATCTGCTTAACCACTCTCACCAGCAATGAAGATTTTCATTAAAAAATTTTTGCTAGAGTTAAAGACAACTTAATTACTTCTAGCTATCTTTGATTATATAAAACAACTGTGAAATCTTACAAAGAAGTTTGCTGAAGTTACTCATGGGTTTTGACCACTGTAGATTTACAAAGTCCTAAGTATCCAGTCAGCACTCAGTAAACAGTGACTAGCTGGGTGAGTAGTACACGTCCTAGCATGGAGTCTGATGTCCGCAACTTTATCTATTTATTTATTTACTTATTTATCCCTGTTGTTGTTGTTTTTGTTTTTTTGGGTTTTTTTTAGCTGAGCCACCCTGCCACCTGTTGGCAGCTCAGCTCCTGCCAGGAATCAAACTGGCAACCCTGTTGGCTCAGAGCTCACACTCTTGAGCAAGCTCTTAACCAACTGAGCCACTCGGCCGGCCCCCGATGTCAGCAACTTTAAAACACTATACTTTTCAGGCATAACCTTCTCCAATTAGATAGAGTTGTTGCTTTCTGTGCATTGTGAATGAGATTATGCATTGTATTACACACATATAATTTGTGAGTGTTTCTCGTAAAGATAGGTTACGATAGGTACTATAGTAGGAATGAAACAGCGTGCTATGGAGAAAAGAAGGCCTAGAAGGATGGAAATAATAGGCTTTGATATGGATCTTGAAATAAGATCACAGCGTAAAAATGTTCACTAGTAGAGAACATTACATCCTTGAAAGAGAAAACAAGCACATCATGGATGTCAGGTTAGGAGCTGGTTATAAATGATTCGATTGTTAGACTAAACATATAGCTTGTTTTTCACAGTGAATAATCATCGAAGTTATTTTGTCACCATGTGGATGTTACCATTTGTGATTTTCCAAAGCTAGGTCTGGCAACAGTGCATAGGAAGATACAGGGCTAAGAATTGTTACGGAGGGAGCCTGAACGTGTAGCTCTAGTAGAAGAGATGGGTTTAGCCCTCTAAGTCAAGTTAAGAAAGTTTTTTCTATCTTAAAATAACCCTACTTTTATTCATGTGACAATATAAACAAGAGGCTACTGGCGATGAATGGCTTCACTTAATTGGCAGGATTATTTATAAGCAATAAGCAAACATTTAATTCTTATAGCATGTTACTATGAAGTGAAAAGGGTATCTTGAATTTGTACCTGAATCGGAGTCTGGAAAAATGCATGATTTAGGCTGTCTATTACAACCTTCATATTTTCGAACCAATTATAGCTTGTCCTGAGAACTCTATTTTCTCCTTTGATAACAACAACTCAAAAAACCCAAACCAAAACAGAACAAAAAAACCTTCAAAACCTCACAAATATGTATTTTATAGCACTTATATAAGAAGTCATGTGGAGTCCTTTCTTAGATTTTTACCGTCGATATCAAAAAAGAACTTCATAAAATCCTCTCCATTTTAATAGGCAAAATCCTCATAATTTTGTCCTGCTCTGTTTCTCTATCTTGTCAAACTATAGATTTTATGTAGTCAACTGTCTGTGTAGTTAAAAGTATATAATTAAGGAGGAGTAAGTTTCAACAACTTGTCATTTTTAGGGAAAATCATTTTGAAGCAAGCTTACTGTACATGACTGTATAAATATGAAAGTAGGATACATGCTGCTGTACAAAAACATATTTTGTTAGCTCGTAGGGTGGTCACACGGGTTAGCCTGCCTTACATGACTGGAAAATAAAGCCTTCTTGTTTTGAACAGATCTACATTGGTTTGGAGTAATAAAGTGATTAGTAGTTTTAAAAAGCAAAATAGGCTTTACAATCCATCACCTAACTCGATTTCAGATTTTCTCTGCAACCAGGGAGGGTGCCTTTCCTTTTGCTGATAACAAGTCCCCTACTCTCCAAGAGATGTGAATGAGGACATTTCCGTACCGCCTTGCGAACATGGATTTCCACGCGTCACATAAGCGTTTTTTTTATAGTACCAGAAATGCAAGCAAATGGGGAGGTCAGGGAAATTGTTCTAGGACATTCGGCAAGTTGGAGTCAAAGCCAGGAATAGTAGACAAGCCTTCTCACTCGAAGTCCTTGGCGCAACTGCCAGATTTTTGTCCCTTCCTGACGGTGAGTGAAGGAGCCATCCTGGCTTCGTTCGTTTCAGTTAATCTTGCTGCTTAAGAAAGCAAGCCTATAACCAAAAAAAAGGCTTTAGCAGGAAATAAATTGTGCACTTGAAACGACTACAATGGTGCATGTCACTTATACCTCAATACAAACATAAAATGAAACAAAAACACCAACAACAAAAAAAGGGAAACTAAAGCCCAGAGCAGAAGGTTCTCTTGAATTTGAATTAAATTGTTGTCTTTCTTTAAACTCTTCTGTTCAGTCTGTTATAAGAACACAAGGTGAAAGGTTAGATTCAAGGACAATGTGGAATGGCACAGATAGAACAGCAGTAGTAATATTATTCGCTTTATTCAGCTCAGTTCAGCTCTAGTGCCTGCAAGATTTACCCAGGAACTGCATGAAAGCTGCAAACATTATTTAGGCGTTATCCCTATCTTTGAGGAGATGACAGTCTATTAGGAGAGACAGACATATACACACATACCTGCCAATAAAGTCTATGAAGTGTTAATATCAGGAGTGTATAAAGGGTTATTGAGGTTCCACGAAGGGGTTCAGAATTTGATATAAGCTGTGGGTTCAGGGAATGCCCTCTTATTAAAAGGATGCTGGGATTGAAAATGGAAGGATTCTAGGGTTAGCCAAAGAAAAAGGCAGAGGGCATTACAAGCAAAAGGAATATATTCATGAATGCAAAGAGGTGTGAATTACAAATGTCATGCAAGGAATTATAACTGAATGAACTCAGCCTGCAGAGCAAGGGAGTTGGGAGAGGTAAAACAGGAGAGGTACAGAGTGTTCAAAAGACTGTGTGATATGCTAAAGATCTTGCTAAAGGGGCCGGCCGAGTGGCTCAGTTGGTTAAAAGCTGGCTCAAGAGTTTGAGCTCTGAGCAACAGCAGTTTGAGTCCCGGCCCGAGCTGAGCAGCCGCTGAGCTGCCAACAGGTGGCAGGATGGCTCAGCTTAAAAAAAAAAAATCTTGCTAAAATCCTTTTAGGAATGGGAGCCAGAGGAAGCTGTAAGCAGTCACATGGTATAATTTGCCTGTTAGATTATCCTGGTCGTAGGGTGGAAGGTGAGTTTAAAGAGGGCACGATTAAGTGGATAATGCAGTAGTCCAGGAAGAGCTTTTGAGGTGATGACGAAGAAAGCTATAATCAAGAGGGGTGAAAAGTATAACTATTGCATTGGTTTGTACTGAAACTACTACTACTAATAATAAAAAAGATGGCGAGAAGACAGATTAAAAGAGATACAAAGAATCTGGACATAAACCTTACATTCTTCACAAGAATGGAGCCATGGATCATAGGCCTATGTGTAAACTGCAAAACTATAAAACTCGTAGAAGGTAACATAGGAGAAAATCTAGGTGATCTCAGATATAGTGATGACTTTTTAGATACAACAGCAAAAGTACAAACCATTAGAGAGAGAATTGATAGGCCGGGCTTGATTACAATTAAAAGCCAGTGCTCTGTGAAGGACAGTGTCAAGAGAAGGAGAAGATAAGCCACAGACCGGGAGAAAATATTTGCAAAAGATACATTTGATAAAGGACTGTTATCCAAAATATACAAAGAACTCTAAAAATCCAACAATAAAAAAATGAACCACCTAATTAAAAAGTGGGCCAAAGATCTGAACAAAGAAGATATATAGCCGGCAGGTAAGCGTATGAAAAGATGCCCTATACATATGTCATCAGGGAATTGCAAATGAAAACAGCAGTGAGCTACCACTGCACACCTATTAGAGTAGCCAAAATTCAGAACACTAACACCACCAATTGCCAGTGAGGATGTGGCAACAGGAACTCTCACCCTTTGCTGCTCAGAATGCAAAATGGTGCAACTGCTTTGGAAGACAGTTTGGTGGTTTCTTATGAAACTAACATATTCTTACCAGACATACTAACAATTGTGTTCCCTGGTATTTACCCAGAGGACTTGGAAACTTACATCCACAGAAATACCTGCACAGATGTTTATAACACCTTGATTCATTATGGCCAGTCCTTGGAAGCAGTCAATACTTCCTTCAGTGGGTGAGTGAATAAATACACTATGGTCCATCCAGACAATGGAATATTCAGTGCTAACAAGAAATGGACTATTGAGCCGTGAAAAGACATGGAGGAACCTGAAATGCACATTACTAAATGAAAGAAGCCAAGCTGGAAAGCTTGCACACTATGATTTCAACTATATGACATTATGGAAAATGCAAAACTAGGCAGACAGGACAGAGATCGGTGGTTTCCAGAGATGAACGGGGCAGGAGAGACGAACAGGCAAAGCTCAGAAGAATGGAGGGCTGTGAAACTATTCCGTGTGATACTACAGTGATGGATACATGGCATTAGACATTTGTCAAAACCCACAGAATTTACAGCACCAAGAGCGAGTCTTAATGTCAGCTGTAAACTGGGTTGTAAGGATGTGCCAAGGAATTTCATGGCTTGTAACCAATGTCCCATCGTGGGGCAGAATCTCCACAGTGGAAGAGGTTATGTGTATGAATTGGGGAACAGGGTAATGGCAGTTCCCTGTGCTTTCCCCTCAGTTCTTCTGTGAACCTGAAACTGCTCTAAAAATAAAGTTTATTCATTATATAAAGAGAGATACAATCATAAGAAGGTGGTGATTGGCTGGCTACGGAGTATGAGGAGAAACAAAGAGCCTATTGTTCCTAGGTTATCTGGCCTGGAAACTGCATAGACTGTCTCTGGCGCTTCTAACTTTACTCAAGACTATAGGAATAAAAGTTTTGAGGAGGATGGCAAAGTAAATTGAGACTCTGGGGGACGCACCGTTGACCATATTCCTTAGATAGCTCAAGATGTGACTCTGAACCTCAGAAAATACGGCAGAGCTGAAAGTGTTTCAGACCTCCAAGTACATAAATGACAGTGAAAATCTTGAGAGTAGAAAAGAAAGTCAAGCAATGGGACTGAGGAAAAAGAATCGTGAACCAGGAATGACTCTTGAGATACAACTGAGATTAAGGTTCCGGCAGAAAAAGGAAGAAACATGAAAGGGATCAAAGAAAGAATGGTGAGAGAAGAGGTTATGTAAATAAAATCGTCACTTAAATAACATAATGTTTGTATAGTAATTTATTTTTTCCAAAGAATTTTCTTATCAGAAATTTTTTTGCTTCTCACATTGGACATAGGAGAAGCAAGGTGCCAGTCCTTATAGTTTTTGCAGGTCCTTTATACACAAACTAAGAAACTGGTGATTTCTTCATAATCTCCTTCACAGGTTCTTTTTATTTAGTGCAACCTTAAATTGCAGTGTCATCTTTTTTTGTTGTTGTTTTGTTTTCTGCATCATTCCTAAATTGTTTTTATCTCTCCTGTTTCCATTTTTAAAAATAAATTACCCAAATCATTCTCCTTAGTACGGAGATTTGCGTATTGATCTTGTTGTTGAACATCTTTATCTGGCTAGTCCATAAACTTTTTCTCCACGGTTTTTACCTCTGTCGGTGGCAACATCGTTGATGCAGTTATCGAAGTCAGAAACTAAGGCATTACCATTGGCGGGCGCGGGGGGCGGGCAGACAGGCCAGGAAAAACACAGCGATTCCTGGAAAGACTAAAGGAATTCATGCTTATGCTTTTGGGGAGATGGGGCCTGAACTGACAGGATCAGTATTCCTAGGAGTGCTGGCGTTGCAGCTGGTTCTGCCCTAAGCTGTTAGCTAAATAAAGTCATTATTCATCTTTAAAAAAAAAATTTACCATTCGTCTTCCTAGTCCCTCAGTCCCCACATCCAATCAATCACCAAAGCCTTTTCCTCCCTGCCTTTCAAGTCGTTCCACTGTTCCCATTCTATCCATGCCTTTCGGTTAGGACACCATGTTTTCTTCCATAAACGAACAAAACACCACGTCCTGATTCTGCCTTTAGTCTTTTCCCTTATTTAGTCCATTGTCAACACTGTAGAAGAATGGAAGCATTGTCATTCCCCGCTGCTGAAAACCTCCCATTGTCCGACTTAGGCCCACAGGATCAATTCTAAAGCGCGTCTCATCTATTACCATATCCCGTGTTCCCACCTAAGAGGGAAGCTGTGGCTCCCAGACAAGTATGTTTGCGCCCTCCTCTCTCTAGCTGCGCCTCCTTATCTTTCCATTCTATTTGCTTGTCCTACCCCTAGTTTTTTCTTCTTTATGATTGCTAACACAAACACACACACGCACACACGCACACATGCGCGCACACACACGTGCACACGCACGCATGCACGCGCACACACACACACACACACGCACACATGCACACATGCACACACACGCACACACACCAGCAGTGTATGGATACATTGGTGCTTCCTCCAGATTTCCTCTTGGCAGTACTCACTGATGTATCGTCTCATGTAACTCTTCATCTCAAAGGCTGTTTCCAGGCAGCCCAATCTAAGATGCACAGTTGGCCTTTGCATTGTCAGTTAAGGAAGTCTGCCATGATGAACCCAAACTTACCAGCGATCCTGCTTTGAGATACTTAAGAGAACTTATAATTAGCCTTATCTGGTATTTACCAACTATAATGTAATTGTCTTGCTTATCAGGCAGGAAACAACAGGCTCTGTCTTTAATTGTGGTATTCCCTGTGTCTAGCAAGGAGGCCCTCAATAATTATTTTTGTTGAATAAACGAATAGCATGCCCAAAGCCATTTAAATATTTGATGACTTAAAATCTGGGTCTCCTGAGACCAAGTCCCAGGTAGCCACATAGCACTGGTTACTCTATAATATATGAGAGGAGAAGCACTGGGAAGTTTTTATTGCAATTTTGCTCTAACCTTATCAGATGTTGCTAAATTCTTGGACAGAGATCTGAATTCTTGAAAGGAGAATAGAAATGTACCTACAAAATTAAACACGACAAGGATTATACTAGCGGTCTTCCCTCTGAATAAACTCCTAATATCATGATATTAATTAATCACAGAGGCAAATCGTGGGTGGCATAAAGACTATATTATAATCTTAGAATTTTAAGGCTATAGTTTTGTGTACAAAGAAATTGGAATAGAATTACTTTCAAGAAACTCCAGGGGTGCCAAAAAAATGCATACACGTGGGCACTTTGGTCAGCGTTGCTCAAGCAGTAGTTCGCCATAATCAGAAGTGTCTGGATGCTGATGGGAACCACTTTGAGCACCTCTTGTCATTGCAGAAGTCAAATGTGACTTCTGTTCGTCTTTTGTTATCAGTATATATTGACTATTACAATTTTAATACAGCTTTTTCCTTTCTTAAAATGTATATATATATTTTGGCTCCCTGTGTAGATATTTTCAAACATATAGGTCATTATTGGACCTGAGCATGACTTTTGAATTTTCTTTTACTTTGTGTCTACATATACATAAACAGGTACTTTTAACTCAAGTTGTTTATCTAAGATGTTATGGGTCACTGACAATGAAAGATTAAAATTCGAAGTTCTGCGTTTTGTGTCTGTAGGCCACAAAATTACCACTACATTGAAAAAAAGGGTTTTGTAAGGTTTGCTACATGAAAAATTAAAACAATAAGATACAAAAAAATTGCATGTTAGAATAAAAATATTCAGATAGAAATGGGGAATGTCAGGAGGAATGTGCTAAAAATAATGTAGCAATTCAAACCAGGGAAAGGCCAGCTAATATGACTTCCATTACATGTATTATAGCATCATTATTTTCAGTTATTGTTTTATATAAAGTTATTCTATTCAAAAGTTATGTCTTTGGCAGTTTCTTATACACATGTGATATTGCCTGACAGTTTCAACCACTGAAATGATATTACATGTAAGAAAAAAACACGTTTTTGTTTCACTTTAGTTGCTGTTTTTATAGTCAATTGCTATTTTTAGTTCTATTTATTTTCCCAGTCTCTTATTTTAACATGCTGGTTGCCCCTTCTTTTAGTGTTTCTTAGAAACTGAGGCTCTTTACCATGGCTCTGTGACTGAAATGATGCTTTCACGTAAGAATCAGGAGCATATTTTCAGTGCTCTGACATCCTAGACCTGGATATACTAATCTCATTCATTGTTTCTCACCTTCAACAAACCCATTTTAAACAATTTTCAAGGAGTTCTAGAAGTAGATTGAAAAACACGTAATGATAACACTGACTTCCTACTTAATGACTCAATGTAGTTAAGCTATTAACAAAAAGCTGGAACTAACCATCTGTGATAGTTCAGTTACAGCCATTTTTGGGAACAATTACAGAAATATAGAATTTCTTTAATCTGAAATTTGAATACATTTTGGCAACAGTCTTATGGCCTACTGTGTAAGGACATGTAGACCTTCTCATTTCTACTTTGGAGGTTATTTTCTAGTTTTTTTATTAACTGTCAGTTTTGTTGTAATTTTGTTTCTATATATTATATAAGACTAGACTGGAATTCTTTTTTTTTAAGTAATTATTTTTGTATTTGCCTCTGTGCTTGGCTTAATTGATATGGATATGCCAGTAGTTGCTTAAAATACACTTATCAGATAATATGTGAAACAGTTTGTTGTTAGGTAGCATCGTGTTAAAGAAAATAGTTTACATAGTTGCGATATAGGAAACTTTTTAATATCCAATGATGAAACTGGAAACTAAAGTTTCCAGTCATCTCTGGTAACGTGGCAAGGCAGTCATTCTCAACGTGTAGTCCCCAGACCAGAAAAAGCAGAATTTACGCTTGATAAAAGTATAATTTACCAGAAAAAGTATAATTTGTATTTGATAAAATTTACCAACTTTAAGTCCTCCGTGTTTTGACAATTGTATATAGTTGCAGAAGCCACTACCACAGTCAAGATGCAGACTATTTCATTTCCGTCATCTCAAAGAATTACACTGTGCCCCTCTGCAGGTGACTTCCTTCTACGTCACCCTCTGGAAACACAGATCTTCTTTCTGTCACTATAGTTTACCTTTCCTAGAATTTCTTATCTTAGGAATCAAGTAGTGTGTAATCTTTTTGTGTACCACTTCTTTCACTTAGAATAATGCCCTCAAGATTCCTTCATGGCTGACTGTTCTAGTATTTCCTGTCTTTTAATTATTGAGTAGTATTGTATTGTATGGACATACCACAATTTTTTTATCCATTCACTCATCCATAGACGTTTGGCTTATTTCATGTTTTGGCTATGATGGAAAAAGTGGGAATCAATAATTGCATATATTTTGTGTGAATTTGTTTTCATATTTCATGGTTAAATACCTAGAAAAGTAATGGCTGTCTTACATATTAGGCATATAGTTTAACGTTTTAGAAAATGCCAAACTTTTCCAAAAGTCAGCTATGCTATAATATTTAGCATTTTCACCAGCAATGCATGCAAGTTCCAGCTGCTCCACATTCTCACCAGCACATGTGAATCTGTGCCATTTTAGTGAGTGTAGTGGAAAGTTTAGTTTCCCTTTTCGTGTATTTACTGGCCATTTGTAATCTTTTCTTTAGTGAAGTGTCCAAATCCATGGTCCATTTTTTAAAAAATTGGCTTGTCTCTTTATTGTTGTTCTCTAATAGTTCTTTATGTGTCCTGGAAACCAAGTTCTCTATCAGATATGTGTTGAGCAAATATTTTCTCTCAGTTGGTAGTTTATCTTTTCATTTTCTTAAGAGTGTTTTTGAAAGAGCAGATTTTAATGTTTTGTTCAGTCCCGTCCTTAGGTGAGCTGGGTCTGAGTATTTTGTTGATTTAGTTCCCATGGTGACCCAAAACCCTGGAATTCCGAGGTGGACGGAAGCCAGATGCCCTCAGCGTGAGGGCTCCAGTGCCCATCATGCTTCTCAGTGTTTCCGCCACATCCTCACCTTTCCATAGGCTCTGCCACCTGTGCCACACAGGGCTCTGGGCCGTTGTGTCCCTCCTCCAGCGGCAGCCGGCTCTTGCTTGTTATTTGGTGTAAGGCTCAAGGTCCTGTGCACGCATGCATGTGTTCCCTGTACCTGCAGGTGGCTTTACCCCATGTCAGTGCCGGCACATGGAATGGGGGAAGGTTCTACCCATTGCTTCCCCAGAGGCAGTGGGGTTTTGCTGGGCACTGAGGGCCTGCGGGAGAGGCCATTTCTCTTAAAGCACTGTGAGGTTGGGCGGGAGGCAGGCTTCCTACTCTTTCTCCAAGACCAGGCGGCTCGCCCTGCCTCCAAGAAGACTGCGGTGCACGCAGCGTCTGAGCCTGTGGACCAGTGGCCTCGGACCTCCCCTTGGCACTCAGGCCAAGGCTGGATGACCTTCTCCGGGCTCACCTGCTCCACTCTCTACCTTGGCAGGTCTGACCTGCCAGCACCACTGGCTCCGGTGACTTTCCTTGTCCCGAGGCTTCCTCCCGGGGCTGGCTGGGGGACAGTGGGTGTGGACTCCCCTTGGGTCTTGGGCTCCTGGAGACTCTAAACTATCATGTGTGCCGACACTCAGCCTTTAAGAAACTGTTTAAACTTTTATTTTTTCTTCTTTCTTTCATGGTTGCGTTCTCTTCCTGTCTCCCATGTTCTGTTAAAGTGAAGTTGTTTATATGCCCATCTCCCCATGGAGGGACACGCCATACTTTGGAATTTGAATCACTTGGTTGATTTGTAACCTCTGGTCTCTGACAGGCCCCCCAAATTAGTATGTTGGTGACTATACACACATTTCCTTAGGATGGGGGGTAGGGAGCACATTCTCATGTGGCTGTTTACATCGTAAGTCCCTGTGCATCTTAAGTCCTATTTGCTTTTAAAAAAGTGTCTCCTTGAAAAAAAGAAAATAAAAAGCATTCTTCAAGTCTTACATCTTCTAGCCAATGATCAATCTCCTATATTTCTCATCCTCTCACAGCTATATTTGTAAACGATTATTTTTTGGAGATAAAATGAAAAAAAAAGTTTGTAAAAATCTAGCCAACGATTTAATGGTAGCTGTCATACCATTGTCAAGTACCAGATTAGGTTTAAATAAAACTTACCCTATTTACGCGGCCATTCCATTCCAGAGCATGGAATTATTCCTGCTAAGTGCAATTATTTTTAGTACTTCTACAGACCATTAGATTGAAATGTAACAGTCCAGGGAAAATTAAGATCAAACAAAAAGGTATATGATTTCGCTTTGTCTTTACAATAAGACATAATGAGGTATTGTTGGGTAAATATTAAAGTTAGGAAAATACATGAGCTCCAATGTTTACATTGACAAAAGATGTACATTGACTAAGAAAAAGTTTGTTTAGGTATCTCAGGACATCATACCTCAAAAAGACGCTGGAAAAATTTGCCCAACTAAAGATTTGCTGAAGTAAAATGTTTTTTTTGGGGGATGAAAACTTATCCAGACTATTTATCTTTAGGAACAATGCTCAATATGAAACAATAAATGCAAATTTTATATCTATAAACCATTGAAGATTTGGAGCTTTGGTCTGGGACATATTCAAATGTTTAATTAGGAAAGAAAATTTTTAAACATTAGCTTTTTGTTTTTTAATAACCATTTCTATTTCATTTGGCAACACAGAGCATTTTTTCCTTTTTACCTAGCAGCTAAATCTGGTTTCCAAACTTTATTCCAGAGAATTATTTTAGGCATAAATTCCTGTAACTTAAAATTTTGTTTAATGAAAAAATCTCAATTCAAAATTTTAGAAAGCTAGCAAAAACCTTGTAGATTTAGTTTTTGCATATGAATTCTAGTAGATATCTCTAAGCTTTTGAATTGTCAACCAAAATCCCATAGCTCTCAGTTTATAGATGATTGCTTTCATTTATGGAAATGATTATGTCTCTCAAACTTGAATAAAATTACTTTACTAATTTATGGAAGGATAAAAATAATTCAACATATATTTTTTTACCTGCATTTTTAGAAGCATTTGAGTCTATTACATTTCCACAATGTCAAATTAGAAACTATAATTCAAACTAGATACATTTCTTAAATGAATTTTTAAGAAAAGAGAGCCCATGGATGTGTGAGTTTTCATAAATTCTTCTTTTCACTTTGTTATTTTAAATAATTAGAGGTTAAACATTATGCCCCAAATAAAGTCTTACATATTAAATGAAAGTTTCTGCTTTCACTTAGAGCTTTTATAATATTTATGAAATATATTTTTAAAGGGGTAGCTTTGTTGTTTTCTTGAAAGTACTAAATTCAGACAGCATTTAACAAGCACTTTTTATCAAATTTTAGATTCTCAATCAATTATAGTTGTTAATGAGAATTGATATCGGAACAAAATATTATCTCTAATATTCATTAGGTTTGTCTCTTCTATATATTCATGATAGGAAAATTCTACCTTAAAGTTTCTTAGGTAAGGTTCCTATTTTTATTGTCTTCATCCAATTAGAATTCCTAATATGTTAGCCTCCTTTTCTGTTTATTCTTGTTTTTCAGTACAGATTTTGGCAGTAAGTTAATTATATCCATAGAATGACAACATCAGATAATACTACAGAAAAGGAAGGAAAGAAATCAGAGAGAGAGAGGGAGGTATCTAGTTATATCAAAATATTATCTGTAATCACATGTAAAACTCACTTTATTTCTGATCATTTAGAACTAAAGGCATGCTTCTTGAATTTATTTTGACTCTCATTTCATATCCCTTGATATTGAGGGTGTCAATAGATTAATGTTATTCAGGGATTTTTTATTTTTTTCTAATTATCATTCTGGAATGTAAAGCTCTCTTTAATTAAAGTACAGTTGACATACAATATGATATTAGTTTCAGGCGTATAACTTAGTGATTTGACATTTCTATACCTTATGAAGTGAGCTCCATGAGAAGTCCAGTAACCATCTGTCATGACAAAGTTACTGCCATATTATTAACTGTATTCCCCATGCTGTACATTATATCGCCATGACTTAACGTTCTAAGTTTGTGCCTCTTAACCTCCTTCGCCTTTTTTGCCCATCACCTCTCTCCCCCCCAGCCCTCTGGCAACTATCATTTCTCTGTCTCTATGAGCCTGTGTGTTTGTTTGTTTGTTTGTTCATTTCAGTTGTTTAGATTCCACATATAAGTGAAATGACACAGTATTTTACTTTCTCTGATTTCTTTCACTTAGCGTAATACTATCTGGTTCCAGCCATGTTGTCACAGATGGCAAGACTTTATTCTTTTTTATGGCTGAGGAATATTCCATTGTACAAATGTACCACCTCTTTATCCAATTATCTATCAGTGGGCACCTAGGTTGCGTCCATGTTGTTCCTATCGTAAGTGATGCTGCAGTGAACATAGGGGGTGCGTATGTCTTCCAAATTAGGGTTTTTGTTTTCTGCAGAAAAATTCCCAGAACTGAAGTTGCTGGATTGTATGGTAGTTGTATTTTTAATTTTTTGTGGAATCTGTATACTGTTTTCATAGTGGCTGCACTAATTTACAATCCCACCAACAGTGCATGGGGGTTCCCTTTTCTCCCCATCGTTGCCAACACTTGTTTCTTGTATATTTGATGATAGCCATTTTAAGAGGCATGAAGTGAAATGTCATTGTGATTTTTACTTGTATTCCCCTGACGACTAATGATGTTGAGTATCTTTTCATGTGTCTGTTCACCATCTGTATGTCTTTTTTGGAGAAATGTCTATTCAGGTCTCCTGCCCACTTTTTAATTGGGTTATTATTATTTTTTTGATGCTGAGTTGTATAAGCTCTTTATGTATTTTGGCTATTAATCCCGTATGAAATACAACATTTGCAAATATCTTCTCCCATTCAGTAGACTGCCTTTTCCTTTTGTTGATGGTTTCCTGTGCTGTGCAAAAGCTTTTTGGTTTAACGTTGTCCCGTTTGTTTACTTTTTATTTTGTTGCCATTACCCAGGGAGACACATCCAAAACAAATGTTTCTAAGACCAATGTCAGTGAGTTTACTGCCTATGTTTTCTGCTGGAAGTTTTATAGTTTCAGGTCTTACATGTAACTCTTGTATTCATTTTGTGTTTATTTTTGTAGATGGTATAAGAAAGTGGTCCAGTTATCTTTCCCGTAGCTGTCTAGCTTTTCCAACACCATTTATTGAAGACTTTTCCCCATTGTATATTGTTGTCTCCTTTGTCATACATTTAATTGATTGAATAAGCATGGGTTGATTTCTTGGCTGTCTGTTTTGTTCCATTGACCTATGTGTCTGTTTTGGTGCAAGAACCATACTGTTTTGATTATTATAGGTTTGCAGAATAGTTTGAAATCAGGGAGAGTGAAATCTTCAACTTCAATTTCATTTACTTCTGCTCTGGTCTTTATTATTTCCTTCTGTCCACTAACTTTAGGCTTTGCTTCTTTCTCTTTTTTTTAATTAAATTTATTGGGGTGACAATGGTTAGCAAAATGATTAGGTTTCAAGTGTACAATTCTGTAATACATCATCTCTATATCACATTGTGTGTTCACCACCCAGACTCAGTTCTCCATCCATCACCATATATTTGACCCCCTTTTCCCTCCTCTACCACCCCCACCCCCTGTCGGAGATGCTGTGGAGAAAAAGGAACCCTCATACACTGTTGGTGGGAATGTAAATTAGTACAGCCACTATGGAAAACAGTATGGATTTCCTAAAAAATTTAGGAATAGAATTACCACATGATCCAGCAATCCCTCCCCTGGGCACCCCAAAAATCTGGAAACATTTATCCATAAAGATACATGTACACTGATGTTCATTGCAGCATTATTTACGGTGGCCAAGACATGGAAACAACCAAAGTGTCCTTCGATAGATAATTGGACAAAGAAGATTTTTCTTGTTTCTTGAGGTAGGCCTATATTGTAAAAAACTTCCCCCTTAAAATGGTTTTTGCTGTGTCCCATAGACTTTGGAACATTGCTCCATTTTTATTTGTCTGAAGGAATTGTTTTATTGCCTCTTCGATTTCTTCACTGACCCATTGGTTGCTTAGTAGCATGTTGTTCAGCCTCCATGCGATTTTCCAGTTTTCCTCTTATAATTGATTTCTAGTTTCATACTAATGTGATCGGAAACAATGCTTTATATGATTTCAATCTTCCAAAATATATTGGCTTGTTTTGTGGTCTAACATGTGATCTATCCTGGAGAATGTTCATGTGCACTTAAAATAAAAAAATGTGTGTTCTATTGTTTTTGGATGAGATGTTCTGTACATATCTATTAAATCCATTTAATCTAGTCTGTCACTTACAACCATTGTTTCCTTGTTGATTTTGTCTAGTTGATCGATCCATTGATGTAACTGGAGTGTTTAAGTCCCCTACTATTATTGTATTACTGTCAATCTCTCCCTTTAAGCCTATTAATATTTGCTGTATGTATTTAGATGCTCCTATGTTGAATGCATAGATGTTTACAAGTGTTATATCCTCTTGTTGGATTGATCCCTTTATCATAATGTCATACCCTTGTATTTTGTTACAGTCTTTGTTTTATAGCCTATTTTGTCTAAGTATTGCTACCCCAGCTCTGTTTTCATTTCTGTTTGTATGGAGTATTTTTCCATCCATTCACTGTTTCAGCCTGTGTGTGTCTTTAGATCTGAAGTGAGTCTTTTGTAGGCAGCATATGTGTGGGTCTTGTTATTTTTTTTGTTTTGTTTTGTTTTGTTTTAATCAACTTAACCACCTTATGTCTTTTGAATGAAGCACTTAGTCCATTTAATTTAAAGTAATTATTGATAGGTATGTACTTATTGCCATTTTAATTGTTTCCATACTGGCTTTATAAGTGGCAGGTCTGCTACTTTTACTATATGTTAGTGAGATTTTTTTCCTTGCATATATTTTCTTATCTCTAGTTCTGGTCTTTTCTTTTCTGCTTAAAGAATTCCCTTTACCATTTCTTGTAATGCCAGTATAGTGGAGATGAACTCCTTTAGCTGTTGCTTGTTTGGGAAACTATTCTTTAGTTCTGAATGATAACCTTGCCGGGTAGAGCATTCTTGGTTGTAGGTTTTGTCTTTTCTTACATTGAATATATTGTGCCATTCCCTTCTGGACTGCAGCTTCTGCTGAAAAATCAGATTATATTCTTATGGGGGTTCCTTTGTATGTAACCAGTTGTTTTACTGCTTTTAAGATTCTCTCTTTATCTTTTGACATTTTAATTATGATGCATCTTGCTGTGGGTAGCTTTGGGTTCATCTTGTCTGGGACTTTCTGTGCTACCTGGACTTGGATGTCTGTTTCCTTCCCAAGTTACAGAAGTTTTAGCTATTATTTCTTCAAATAGGTTTTCTGTCCCTTTTTCTCTCTCTTCTCCTTTTGGGAACCCGATCATGCAAAGGTTAGTATGCTTGATATGGTCCCATAGGCTCCTTGTAATGTCCTCATTCTTTTTAATTCTTTTTTTTTTGTTTTTTGCTTTCCACTTGGGTGATTTCCACTCTCCTGTCTGCCTGATCATTGATCCATTCTTCTGTGTCATCTAATCTGTTCTCAATTCCCTCTCGTATATTTTTCATTTCATTGTCATATTCTTCAGTGCTGATAGGTTCTTTTTTACAGTTTTTATAATTTTATTAAACTTCTCACTGAGTTTATTCACTTGTTCTACAGAGTTTGATGAGCATCTTTATGCCTATTACTTTGAACTGTTTATCTAAAGGACAGCTTACCTCCATTTTGTTTAGTTCCTTTTCTGGGCGTTTGTCTTTTTTTTTTTTTTTCCTGAACATATGCTTTCGTCTCCTCATTTTGCCTATTTGTTTCTATGTATTAGGTAGATCAGCTATATCTCCTGCTCTTGAAAAAGTGGCCTTATTTAGAAGGTGTCCTGTGGGACCCAGTGGTGCAGTCCCCCCTTGTCACCAAAGCCAGGTGCTCCAGAGGTGTTTCCTATATGAACTAGTGTGGCCTCCTGTTGTGGTTGGGCCACAACTGCTAAGGATGCACTGGCAGGCGAGGCAGGTCCTTGGTCGATCTATCTGTGAAGACTGGCCACAACGGTTTCAGGTGTGCTGGTGTGCAAGGCAGTCCCTGGGGAATCGGGCTCATGGGTTTTACCACAAGTGCTGCCGGCATGGTGGTGTGCAGGACAGGCTTCCGACGTGGCTGGCTGTGAGGCTCAGCCTTGACCGTTGCAGACACACTGCTGTGTGCTGGTGCCAACTCAGGCTGCCCACCTGGTGTGGCAGGGCAGGAGCTGCTTTGGAGGGGGGCCAGCCTGGGTGGGCCTGCAGGGAAACGCCAGAGTGGGGTGAACGGGGTCAGCAAGGGTAACGGCAATTGTCAGAAATGAAATAGGTAGGTGGAAGGAAAGTGAAGAAAGGGGAGGAAATGGCGCTCATCAGCACTGCTTCCCCTGGAGAAAGTACTAACAGATCCCTGCCACTCCGGCACACACCCTGCAATTAGTCAGTGTGTCACCTTCACATATGACCCAGGTGCTTTTGAAGCTGCTGCCTCTGTGCTGGAACTCAGAAAGAGTGCCACCCTGGTTTCCTACAGCCTTTTGGCTCTTCCAGACGTAAGCCCTGCCAGTTTTCAAAGCCAGATGTTAGGGGGCTCCTCTTCCTGATGCAGGTCCCCCAGGCTGGGGCTCAGACCCTGTGCTCTTTATGGGGAGCCTCTGTGGTTGTGATCTCTCTCCCACTTGCGAGTCACCACATCAGGGATTTTTAAAGACACTTAAATTATGTATTCTTACAGGTCCACCCATGTTATGGCAAATAATAGGCACTCTTTCTATCTAAAGCCTTAGTAATATTCTACTGTATGTGTATCTATCTATCTATCTATATAGATAGATAGATAGATAGATAGATAGATAGATATAAAACACCTCTTTTTTTATCCATTCATCTATTGATGAACCTGGAAGACATTATGCTAAGTAAATAAAGTCAGTCACAGAAGAAGATATACTGCGTGATTCCTCTTATGTAAGGCATCTCAAATAGTCAGAGGTATAGAAGTAGACAATAGAGTGGTGATTATCAAGGAGGACATGGGAAGTTGTTCAACGGGTATGAAGTTACAGTTATACAAGATAAATGAGTTCCAGAGAACTGCAGTACAACATGGTGCCTATAGTTAATAATAAGGTATTATGCACTTAAAAGTTTACGAAGAGGATAGATCTCATGTTAAGTGTTCAACAGGTAATCAAAAAACAACAAAACATAAGTAAACTTTGAGGTGATGGATGTGTTTGTTATTTGGATTGTGGTGACGGTAGCATGAGTGTATACATATATCCAAACTCACTGGTTGTGTACATTAATTACATGCATGTGTATATCTTAACAAGGCTGGCAAAAGAAAATAAATTTCTTACTTTGGGACTCTGAACCACCCATTGCATTCCTATCATGATGTAAATATTGGACCAAAGGTTTAAGATTTGTTACTCTACTCAATTTCTCAGAAACATGTTAATGCAATTCTATGATTAAGGTTTTTATATGTCAAACAAGTCAGCGGCAGTCACTTCTTAACCAGAATATATTGATTATTTCCAATGGGCTGGAGGGACAGGAATGGATCTGATACCCTGAAATATTAGACATTCAGAAAAAAAGCAGTTACCAGGGTAGATGGATTACTTCTCTGATCCTTGACTTGACCGTTGATGAAATAAAGCCTCTTTCTGGTCTTAGACTAGCTGAATTAATTATGGCAAATTATTCTCAGTGGAGTGGAGCTTGTATTATGTATGATTCCCTCTTATACCGAGTTCCTGAACCATTTCTGTACTGCAATTCTTATATCTTGACTTATGCATGTACCATAGCAAGAAGCGGAAGTACATTTTATCTGATCTGAGTAAGCATTCTTCGGAAGCAAGTCTATTGCAGAGCTTAGGAAACTGCTAGAGGTGTTTTTACCAAAAGGTAGGAAAAGAATAAATAATGGTGATAGAATTGTGAGACTAATTCAAAACCTTTATTTTTTACTATTCCATTTACTTCTTTAATAAGCTTTTCAAACAATCATTCAGATTTCACTAGACCATGATAATTTTTTGTTATTTTCATAATGATTGCATTGATTTTTTTTTTCTTTTTTAAGCAAAAGTTAGCTGTTGGATGATAGCCTGAGTAGGAAAGTCTGAACACTAGCCTTACCTCCGCCACCCACATAAGCGGAAAACATTTGGATATTTTCTCTATTTTTTTTTTCCTTCAGAGCTTCTAATGTGGTTACTTCATCTTTGACCTAAATCTTAAGTAATTTTTGAAAGCAAAGTTACTTTGTGAAGTGCCGATTGTGGAAAAAGGAAAAACCCAGTTCTTTCAGTAGTTATTGGCTTCCATACAATTCTTCTATATGTAAAAACCTGAAATAGAGTGTCCTAGGTACATAGTACAGAAACATTCACAATTAATTTATTCATTAAAAATTTTCGGCCAGTATTTACTGACTACTTTTATATGCTACACCAGGACAAACCTAGGCTTTGTGGAGCCTGAATTCATGCTGTTTGGGTTGCTTCTATAAGATAAAGGATGCAAAAATGTGACTGCTAGCTTAAATATAAGAGTAAATAAATTTTTTTAGAGTAAAATTATATTAAAATAAATCCTAATGCTTACAAATGCCACAAACATTACAAAATCCAAAAAATAACATATTCTTAATTAATTACATAACATCACTTTATAATATTTGTTCTTATACTTTTAACTGCATATACCTTTTAAAATCTTTATTAAATTTTTTTGGGTGACATTGGTTAGTTAAATTATATAGATTTCAAGTGTACACTTCTACAATACATCATCCATATATCGCATTGTGTGTTCACCTCTTTATATAACAATTATTTTATAAGATTCTCAGTAGGTAAAAACATAAACAAGTCTATGTTCCTTCTAGCCTGGTGGATCACTTTTTAAAATACTATCATTGGTAATTTACAAAGGTTTATTTGGGCCTCACAAATCAATCTTAACAATTTCATGGAAAATTTTAATATTGTTGTCAACTTTGGGAAACCTCAATTATGTTTCTTTCACATGTGTCCCACTAAACCCAGACTAAATGTCTTTCCAACTCAAATTTCCCTCAGGAGCATTTAAAAAATACAGCCCCTCTCTCACAACCTGACAGAAAAACAGAAGTGTAATGCAGACGTCAGACTGGGAAGAGAGTGCTTTTAACCAATTGTGACAATATCTTAGTTTTGCAAATTTTACAAAAAAAGTGATTGTGTGAACACACTGTCAGGACTTCTCTTATGTGTGCCCCAAGTGCAGTGTGGATACTGGTGCAGAGAGGAACAGGCATCCTATCCTAATCTCTTTCCAAATTAGAGAGATTTGAATATTTCACCAGTACATATGACATTAAAGATTTTAAAATAGATATCCTTAATCAGATTAAGGAAGCTCCCTTCTATTTCTAGCTTGTGGATAATTTTTATCATAAATGGGTGTGGAATTTTGTTAACTGTTTTTTTTGCGTCTACTGAAATGATCATATGGTTTTCCTTTTTTTATTATTAATATGTTGAATTACATTGATTTTGAAAATTAAACCAACCTAAATCCTTGGAATAAACCTTGCTTAGTCATGATGTATTAAACTTTTTATCTATTGTTGGGTTCATTTTCATAGAACTTTATTACCTTGTTTTCTATGTTTATGGGAGATAGCGACCTGTAATATATTGGGGTTGTCGGAAAAGTCATGACGTGTTTTTTTCTAAGTTTTTCGTTGCGAAAATGCATCATGACTTTTCTGACAACCCAATAATATATTATATTACATTGTATTATGTGTGTGTATACATATATATATATATATATATATATATGTATATGTACATGTATGTCACCTTCCCCAGTATGACAGTTAGCCAGCAAATGAGCCATGCCCTAAAGCCAATCAAGTCCTGTCAATGCAGGAGGCGAAACGGGGGCCCCAGGACAAAACAACCAACGTTCCCTGTGTAATGACAAATGTTGGTGCCCACTCTGCCCGTACCTGCTCAGGGTTGCCCAGCGAGCCTTGGTGCAGCCCCAGTGCACAGAAGACAGAGTTGCCTTCCTCCTTACTGCAGGTGATGTCCAGTGGTGCCCCCGGGGCTCAGGCCTACATAGAAAAGGGAAGGATGCCCACAGAGCGGCCAAATAGTTAAGTGTGGGTACTTGAAGCGCTGGTAAGATGCTGCTTCCACACAGAATTTTAGGGCGATCACTGGCCTGGGCTCTAAAGCACAGGTAAGACAATATTTATTCTTGCCCAGCTGGCAGCCTATCCAGGTGAATTCTCTTCCAGTCCCCAGAGCTGGACTCCGTTCTCTTCACCACTCCCATGATGCTCCTGTCTGTGGCACTTCTCGTGACCTTCTACTGGTTCCTGGACCTGGAACTTTTGCACCCAGGATGTCATTGGTGGGAATATTCTCAGAGGTGGGCTCCGCATTTCCGAACCTCAAGATTTGTCAGCAATCTCTACACTCTCCTCCTAGTCTACCTCCCTGGAAACCTTTTTTCAAACAGAAACTTCAAGCCACCACTACTCCCTCGCCACCAGAAACAAACAAAAGAACTGGTTGTGAAATCCTTTCCACCCAGTGCTTTTTCCAAAGGGAAACTGCATTATTCTACCCTCATTAAAGGATTCAAAACTAAATACAAATGTGATCTCAAGTAGGACTGCTGTTACACATACTCAAATGAGAAGAATAAAACAAGTAAATTCCAGACGCATGATTGTGGGGGCTGAAATGATGCGAGGCCCACTTTTCCTTAGCAGCTTTCAACTCACTTAGAGAAATGGCAGAGAGCAAACCTCAGTGATTAAGACAATTGGCTTGGGTGTCAGGCATGAATTTAGAGATAATGGTCCCTCATCAATTTGTTTTGTGGTTTTTAAATGAAATATTTATGAAGCACGGGTTCTGTTTTGGGGGCCCAGTTAATTGCTAACTAATGATACACATGCTGTTGGTGACGGAATGCTGACAAAAGAGGCTAAGTCCCATGAAAGCGTCATCAATCCATTAAGGAAGCGGTGACGCTGCAGCAAAAGTGCAAAGCAGAATTTAAGCCATCTCTGATTCTCCATCTCTTGGAATTTTTAGAAAATAAATCTCTGTACTGGAAACATTTCTGCCTTCGGGTGTGAATGGCGATCTGATCATTTGCACATTCTCCTGAACACACAAATGCCTAAAAGGCAGGAAAAGTGAGTTGGGGAAGTGAGTTCCTTGGCTACCCTTCGCGCCCTTCCCTTCCAAGTCATGCTTGATTGACGTGCATCTGTCCTGCCCCCTGAGTTCACACGTTGCTGATTAGTTAGGACTTGCCAGGCAGATCAGCTGGAAATAACAACTGACAGATCAGGAAAAGGAGAGAAATACTGTACCCTGAGAGTCTACCTGTGACTTTCAGATTGGGGTAAGAATGGGAACTTGTGTATGCCACCCCCATGTCCAACACATCTGCCACCCTGAAATCATCTTTTTTTTCTAAGAACACAGAAAGTATGAGGGTGAGGAAATAATATTTCTTAAGTACTGACTGTGTATCAAGCACCAGCTGAGTTAATTTACATGTGTTGCTTCATTTAACCCTCAAAGAAGTTAAATACTGTACGTTTTTTTTAAATCACCATTTAATTTTTATAACAGCTTACAAAATGCTCCTGAAACATATTAATTCTTTTATCAATCCTATAAGTTAGGCTTTACTCAGACCCTTATTTTAATGATAAAGACACCAGGAGTAAGCGTATTAACCGGGTTGATTTTCAGTAACTTTGGACAATGACGCTAACCTAGAACCCCAGCACCCCAGCTTCTTCATTTCACAGTGGGACCACCCTTTCGGGAGTGACGAAGAGTAAAAGAGAGGGTGCAGGGGAAATGGTTATGTTTACAGTAGCGGCACACAGCACACACTCAGGAAAAGTTCACTCTGAGTTTCCAGCAAGGGTCCGTGGCTTGCTCAATACCACGGAGTCAGAATGTGGTAGGATTTAAACTCAGAGCAGTGCTTGCCGGCCCAAGCACTTTCTACTCCCCGCTGCCTCCTGCGTGAGAAGGCCAGCATGGAGCATTCAATACCCTCATGCTACTGAGTGTGCACACGGACACCCACATCACCTCCTGCTGCTTCTGCCTGGGCCTTCGTCCTTGTCAGCCTCGTCACGTAGATACCTCTGAGGAGGGAGAACAACAGCCGCCCGACGATGTCTACATCCCAATCGTGGAAGCCTGTGAATGAATATGTTACCTTACTCGGCAAAAGGGACTTTGGAGATATGAATGAGGCTCTTTTTTTTTTATTTTATTGGGTAACAGTGTGTTTTTTCCAGGACCCATCAACTCCAAGTCAAGTCGTTGTCCTTCAGTCTTAGTTGTGGAGGGCACAGCTCAACTCCAAGTCCAGTTGCCATTTTCAATCTAGTTGTAGGGGGAGTGGAGCGCGGGCCACCATCCCATGGGGGAATTGAACCGGCAACCTTGTTGTTAAGAGCACGCACTCTAACCAGCTGAGCCATCCGGTTGGCCACCGACAGCTCAGCGGCAGCTCAGCTCAAGTCATTGTCTTCAATCTAGTTGCAGAGGGCACAGCTCACTGGTGCATGTGGGAATCGAACTGGCAACCCTGTTGCTCAGAGCATGCGCTCTAACCAACTGAACCACCCAGCCACCCATGAATAAGGCTCTTGAGATGGGAAGTCTACCCTGGAGTATCCAGGAGGTGCCCAGTGTAATCATAAGGGTCCCTTATAAGAGAGAGGCAGGAGGTCAGGCTCAGAGAAGGCGAGGTGGTGAGAGAAGCAGTGATGCGACCACCACAGAGGGAGGCAGACAGCCTTGAACACGCGGTGAAAGGCAGGGAGAAGATCCTCCCAGAGTCCCTGGGAGGAACACAGCTCTGCTGACTCCTCGACTTGTGCCCAGGAAAACTGACCTTGGACTTCTGACCTCTGGAACTGTTAAGTTATAAATCTGTGTGGTTTTAAACCAGTAAGTTTGTGGTCATTTGTTACAGCAGCAACAGGAAACAGATACAGCACCCCACTTTTTTTTTTTAACCTCACTCCTCCCTAATCTACTTAAGTACCTTGGCCTTTGATAGGTATTTCTTGAAATTTTCAATACTAGCAAACATTTATTTTTCTTTCTTTGCTTGTGTTATTCCATTTAAATTTTTTGTGGCTTTGACACAGATGTCAACAGCCTAGGTGTCCCTAAGCTCTTAGACTTTCTGGGATCACCCTTTTGTTTGATATTTGAAACGAATTGGCTACAGAATACAATCCTGGTAATTTTTAAAACACATCATTCCTTTCAATATCCTTGTGGGTTATCAGGGAATTTCGTTTATTTAGTTATCTTCTATACTTAATGCCTGTTTTTGTTTGTTTGTGTTTCCCAAAATTACTGATTTTCTCTCTAAAATTTCTCTCCCTGAGTAGAATGGTGGTTGCTAGACGCTAGGGTATAGGGAATGGGGAGATGTTGATCAAAGGGTATAAACTTCTAGTTATAAAATGAATAAGTTCTGGGGACCTAATGGGCAGACAACATGGCGACTATAGTTAACAAAACTGTATTATATACTTCAATTGCTAAGAGGGTAGATCTTAAATTTTGTCACCACACACAAAAATGGTAACTATGTGAGTGGATGGATGTGTTAACTGACCTTAGTGTGGTGATCACTTCACAATATATACATGTGTCTAATTATTAAGTTATGCCTCAAACTTACACAGTGTTACATGGTAATTATAGCTCTATAAAACTGGGGGAAAATTTCACCCCCTGAGGTACAGTTCTTTTCTCTCTGCGCCATGTCAAAATCACCGTGGGCACAGACCCCCATCTGTCCCGAGTCGCTATCTATATGGTCTATCCAGAAAATAAATTAGTAATAACATGAGATGCTGTGCATAGCAGAACTTTACTCCAAATTAGAGTAGACAGAGTGGGTTGATGTTACAAGCCAGCTGTGTATTAAGTATTTAATATTTGCTTGCTGATTGGAAAATGTCTTAGCTTGTTTCCAACCTTGGGCATTTTTTTCTGGGTCTCCCCTCCTACCCCTCACGTAATGGACTCTGTGTCTTCCTGGATTTCCGCCTCCTCTGCTAGTCTGCCTCTGTCCATTACAACATTGTTTTCTCTCGTCCAGAGTTTGCCAACTCTATAGCCACCTGCGGGGAAGGCGGGCTGGTGTGAAACGCCCTGAACTGTGTCAGTTTGAAGGAGTAGCTCAGAAGGTGAGAGGAAGGGCAGGGTTTGGATGGTGAGAGGGCAGGAGTTAAGGAGAAAGATCTCATGAACTAAGGGATTTGCTGGAACAGCCAGTGGTCTTATTTTCGCAGCTTGTGTATCCTTATAAGGTTATTCTTAAATCAGTTTGCCTTTGGTCTAATACTGGAACACAAGGGGCTGAAGTAAGGGGTAAACTCTCTACTCCAAACTACTTCAAGGTCTATTTTGTACTTCCAGAAACTCTCAGGCACTTTCTAAAACAAAGAGCACCTCCCTTTGTTTCTCGACACTTTATCAGCATTAAGCATTTCCAGACACATCGAAATTATAGCGTTTCCTTAAAATAATTAAATTCTTAGAAATGGTGTCTCTCTCCTCCAGGTTCTGTTAGGGACATAAAAAATATGCCACCCTATTGGACAGCAGAATCAAAAGAGTAAGATTGTTTTGTTAAAAAAATCACGTTTTCCTTCCTGTGAGGTTGTAAGGTGGGTTTTATTCTCTTTATTATTCTCAACTTTCAGTTGAGGAAACTTGGTGCTTACAGATGATAAGTAATTTGCCTAAGATGTGACATACAAGTGTGATAGCTCTGTTATTGGAGCTATGATTTGTTGCACGCTCCCTACTAGAAAGCATACAACATGACAACATGTGTGTGCTTGTCTTGGAACTTTTTTTTCTTTTAGCTGAGCCATCCTGCCACCTGTTGGCAGCTCAGTGGCAGCTCAGCTTGGGCCGGGAATCGAACCAGCGACCCTGTTGCTCAGTTGCCTTGGAACTTTTGTTATAGATAAACTGTATTATGGATTTTTGTTCATGCCTTTGTCAGGGCAAAAAAGCAATCAATAACAATTCTGAAGTGTGAACGTCTTAAGTATAAAATGCTGCCGAGAGATCTCCCCTAACTTTTGCCTGTGGTCAGGAGGTCTGTTCTGTTGGTACGGGGCTGATCAGATATCTGGAGAACAACTTCTGTCTCTACATCCACCCTCCTCCTCCTCACCCTGACCCAGGATCTGTCTGTACTGCAACCCAGTGCTTGAGGAAGACACATATTTGGGAGCGGTACTGCCCCCTCTTTCTGTCAGGCCAGCCCCTGAGTCTGTAAGGACAGCTGCAACACGACCATCTATCTTACTGAAAGTTTACATTGTGACTTGTCCTCTGTTGGACTGTGGTTTCTTGACATGTGTCCCCACAGCCTCTGAATGGGTGTGCAAGTGTTATATGTTATCAGACAGAAGGTGACCATCTAGCTTATCAGGAGCACACTTGGAGTCCAGCAAACACCGTAGAATTCTGTTATTGTTCCAATAAAATTCCCTTCAGACCCGCTTGATGCCAAGATGGGCATCTAGATGTCCATTGTGACAGAGCAGAGGTAGACTGATTGACTTGTGTACCTGATACAGGGAAAATAACCTTCTCTTCATTACGGAGGAAAATAGGAGTCGACCAGGTGAAAGGGTTCCCTTTTTCTTGCCAATATTGATCACTTGGGGAAGTGAGTTCCTTGGCTACCCTTCGCGCCCTTCCCTTCCAAGTCATGCTTGATTGTCGTGCATCTGTCCTGCCCCCTGAGTTCACACGTNCCCAGTGCTTGAGGAAGACACATATTTGGGAGCGGTACTGCCCCCTCTTTCTGTCAGGCCAGCCCCTGAGTCTGTAAGGACAGCTGCAACACGACCATCTATCTTACTGAAAGTTTACATTGTGACTTGTCCTCTGTTGGACTGTGGTTTCTTGACATGTGTCCCCACAGCCTCTGAATGGGTGTGCAAGTGTTATATGTTATCAGACAGAAGGTGACCATCTAGCTTATCAGGAGCACACTTGGAGTCCAGCAAACACCGTAGAATTCTGTTATTGTTCCAATAAAATTCCCTTCAGACCCGCTTGATGCCAAGATGGGCATCTAGATGTCCATTGTGACAGAGCAGAGGTAGACTGATTGACTTGTGTACCTGATACAGGGAAAATAACCTTCTCTTCATTACGGAGGAAAATAGGAGTCGACCAGGTGAAAGGGTTCCCTTTTTCTTGCCAATATTGATCACCTCTCAGAGCATCACTTCGGCCAACTGGAATTGAGGATAAAGTGAAGGGTACATAGCACAGGGGTTCTGTTCTGCTATTCTTACATAATCACGTTTACTACTTACAAAAAGTCCATGAGATAGATATTTTAATAAAATCATACAAATGAGGACACCAGTCCAAGAGAACAATTCATTTGTCAGAGGTACTATAAATAGAAGTTGAAATTGGAGTTGTACCCAGTTAGGTTAAACTGTCCCAGGTTGGTGTGCTTGGGTTGACTTTGGTATCAGTGTAAATCCAAAAGCTAGGCTTATGTCCTTTATACTCTGCTGTCCCTTTTATGTATTTTAAGTTGAATTACCACATGGTTTCTGCCACACCACTGTGCTTATTGGAACCCGGGTGTGTTAGGGTTTCTCTTCTCTGTGATGTTTAGTAATGACTCATACTACACCTAGCAATTATGTGAAAATATAAGTATCAGAAGCCCAAAATTTATGGAAGTAAACGTTTTTCAGATAAATTCATCTTTGTCTGTCTGCTAATTTGCTTTTAGGTCAAACTACTTTCTTCTCTGTCGGTTTTCCTGGGTTGCAATGGCTGGTATTATCTCTTTCCATACCTCCAGTTTCTCCAGAAATTCACACATGTCCAAATCTGTTTGGAAGGTAATGAGAACCATACAATGGTCAGATGTATAGTCTGCAGAAAAAGGGAGACAAGTTCTCTGGTTTTGCTGATGGCTCAAATCAGTTCCTGGTACATAGCAGATAAGGCTTATTGTAACTTAATATCAATCATTATTTAAATCAATACATACAATTAATCATTATCTTAAAAATATCTGTCAACACTCTCAACACTCTGCTATCTTTTAGCCATGTTTAAAGGTGGCTTTTCTTATTTGAAAACATAGGAAGATAATATTGTTTCTAAAGTTAAAATGTAGTGAGTGGAATTTACCATGTAAGTTATGTAGGTCGTGTCGACATGGTTTCTGTCTTTCTGAAAATATTGAGGACCTCACTATTTTCGATTGGAAAATAAAGCCAAGCAAATGGGGTTGGGGAAAGTGGATTATAAAAAGCACAGTGTTCCTTTCAGCTGGCTGCTCTCTCTGCTTCCTCAGTATTTACAGAACAATTAAAGCAAGGAAAAGTATCATCAGGAAACCTCCGAGACACTCTGGTACCTCCTAACACTCACTGAATCCCGGAGATGTGATTACTATACCATGGTTGCCTAAGAGGCAAGACAGTGCGAAGTGCACACTGGTTTACAAAAACATGGCTTATTTAGTAAATAAAGACTGAATTATTATTTTGCGGTAAATACAAAAGTATGTCACTCGTAAATTAAGTAGCAGTTTCTGCCTACCTATAATAAGTGCACAGAGCTTGTCCCTGCACCCTCCACCTTAGATTCCTCCATTTATTATAACATGTGACAAAGCAGAGATTGCAGGACCCGGCCCTCGGGAACCTGACTTAGTAACCCTGAGTTGGGGCCTGGGTGTTTGCACCCCGCTCTTCTCAAAAGCTCCCAGTTGTTGCTGGTGCTGCTGGTCTGGGGACCACACTTGGGTAACCGGCATCTAAAACGGTGAGGCAACTGTTGGGAAATAAACTATCATTGAAAAATGAATATTTAGTCATTTGGGGGGAAATATTACTGCTTCAACATGTTCAAACAGCTGCTTTGTTTTTCACAAAGTATACTCATCTAAGGAGCATGTGGAAGACTCTCTAGACCTCCTCCAATTTGAACCAGAAATCCTTACACCTAGAGGGGGTATGTAGCCCGAGGAAGAGAGGATGAAGGGGAAGCAGAGCCTTCAGGTGTTCCTGGGGTACCAGACAGAAGAGAGAATAGACTGCCTGTGCTGTCCCACGAGCAGAGCTAATATAAATAAACAGAAATTAAGAGGAGGCAGATTTGGGCGTGGGATTTTGGGCATGACGATTTTTTTTTTTAAGATTTTTATTGGGGAATTGGGGGGTTGGGAACAGTGTTGGGGAATTGGGGGAAGGGGAACAGACAAGTTGCTGTCGTTTTGTTCTTCAGTCTAGTTGTGGAGGACGTTGCTTCACTGGCCCAAGTTGGCACCATCATTGCGCTCTTCCCAGGCGAGGCAGATCAGTCGCCGGCTTCTGGACGGCTGCTCATGGTGGCTGCTGGCCGCTCACGCTGGCTGCTGGCCACACAGGGTAGCCCATGGCAACCCACTGCCACAGGGGCTGCAGCCTATGCTGTCAGTGGCGACTCACGGCAGCCCAGCTCCAGGTTGAGCTGTTGTTGTTCAGCATCTTAGCTGTGGAGGGCAGTGTCACTGGCCCTTATATGTGGGATCCAAAACGGGGCCCTCTGGCGTCCCAAGCGAGTTCTTAACCATCGCGCCACTTGGCCGGCCCGGCATGACGATTTTTGAACTGGGTAACATCCTGCAATATGAGCTTCCTGTCAATGGAAATATCCAATCGATGCCTGAATCATCACCTTGCAGAAAAATTGTTGAGGGGATTCTCACACTAAATTCCTTCTTCCTTTCAAATCTAAGCGTCTATACCTTGTGATAATTAATACAGAACTTTAAAAAATATAGTTGAGAGGGGTTCAGCATCGAGGGAGCTACACAAAACCTTAATACACTTAAACCCCGTTTAGAGGAAGTGTTTAGACACTCTGGTGTTGCACAGGGTGAAGAATCCTGTCCTCTGCTCAATCTGTTGCCCCGTTTATCCCAAGAAAATGACTCCTCAGCCAGACTGTACTCCCCAGCTCTGCTTATAACTAGGCGTGGCTAGGTGTGGCCACCAGGCTGCGTTCTAACCAGTCTGGTAGAAATGGAAATGGCACAACGTCCGCCTCACACAGCAGAAGGCCCTGGCAGTGTGCGTCAGTGTCTCTCCCTCCCAATGGCTCAACGTGTTGGCTTGTGGAACCCTCCAGGGAGGCTGGTGTGGAAGGGTGAATCCTTCTGAATTTCTGGAGCCAGAACCACCTCCTCCTCATCCTTCACTGAGAAAAAAATCAGCTAACCTGTTTAAAAATTAACCTGTAGGTCTTTTTGTTACTGCGTCATACCCTTTTCCCTACCTGCTGGACACTAGAGTTTAAGAATCTGGAGGGATCGTTTTTTGGCTTAAATACAGGGGACGGAGAAACTTCAGTTGTTAAACTGGCTTAACGGGGTAGCAGTAATCTGTCGCCTGGTGAAATTGAAAGGACATGCGTATTTACATTCCATAAAAAGCCCTCTGAGTAAAAAGCAGCATGTGTGTATTAGGAGCGGTCATGAAGCAAATTTTAACAGCACATAATCTGAACCAAAATGATGGCTTCTATCCCATGATGATATCATAATAAAAGATAGAATTCTCTAAATACGGTGTTTGCAGTATAACACAAGTTTTAAAAAGACAATACATTGCATTTCTCACTTGTATGTTAGGTGATATAGACAATGTGTACGTTCTACAACTGTAAACAATGTATAAAGCAATTAGATAATTCAGTAGACCTTTCATAACACACAAGAATTTAATAATTTATTTTTATTGTATTAACTGTACAATTACGAATAGCTTAGTTTTGTGTGTGCTAACACAGACTTGTCTCATCTCGTCCTCATTATCTCTATCCTTACCTCATTTGACCAAAGAGGCATCTGAGACACGCAGAATGGTCTTTCTGAAGTCGCACAGCGAGTTATTATATAGTCGTAGTTCTATAATAGTAGTAGAGCCGTCGGTTTGACCGTCTTATGTGGATGGCTCAGTTTTGTTCAGATTCCTCCTAATCACGCCACTTTAGTGAATTTAGGGGGCTTGCATGGTAGGTTGTTGCACTGATGTCCCCCACTGGATGATGCCTACACACGTGTGGTCCCTCTGTCACTGAGCTGGGCTTGCCCATGTGACTTGCTTTGGCCAATGAACTTTAGCAAATGAGATGCCAGCAGACGTAGGAAAAGCGTTCTGAATAGGGACTCAGGCTGTCTTGCTCTTGGGAACACAGTTGCCATGGAGAAGCCTGGGGATGCCCCCTTGAGGACAAGACCATGTGGACCAGACATGAGCCTACCCGCTGATTGTAGCCACCTGAGTGAGCACAGGCCAGACCAGCCAGGGAACTAGCAAACTGGGCCCAAATCCTAAGCAAATCAAAGCGTTGCTTTTTAAGTCACCAAGCTTCGGCGTGGTTTATGCAAAGCAATAGGTAACAGATACAGCTTGTAATGAAAGGCAATTGTATATTATCATATAATCTGGATACTTTTTCACAACTTTAGGATATGGACATCTCGTGGTAGAATTTCAGTCTCATTTTTTGTGGCTCCCTCAAGAGATCCTCTGAGGATATATGCAGTACATTGTGAGTTTCATTATTCGTGTTGTTATCTTCTTCTCTGATTTGAAATCATCCAAGACCGTGTGAATTTATTAGGTTGGTGCAAAACAATTGCGGTTTTTGCCATTATTCGAAATAACAAAAACAGCAATTACCTTTGCATCAACGTAATGGAAAGTTTATTCATGACTTACAATTGCTTACTTCATTCACTGAGCTGTACATCCCTAATAGGTACACTTTTCTACATGTCTATTTTACTTCATAAAAAGAAAGAAAACGAAGCTCACCTAGAGGGTAACCAGAACAGGGAAATTTAGTACAATATTCACTAAACCAATGTAGGGAGGTGTGTTGCGGTTGTAGCCTGAAGATGGTTCATTTATTTATTTGTCACTTTGAGGACGAAGAGGCAACCAAACTGGTTCTTCACAGGCAGTAAAGAATGGGTGACCGCCACTTCTAACCGCAGGAGCTGTCACAGGAAGTGTAAAGGATGCTGTGTAGTCGCTAAGACGCAGTGTTAGCCCCTCCACCGCTGCTATGCTGTCTTTGGCACATACATCATAGAGCCTTGAATACCGTACAGAATCCTAAAATAAAAGTGGAGCTGTGGGAGAGTGTGTGTTGAACAGTTTACAGGGCCGCCTGGTTCTAATTTAACATCTTTTTAAAAAAGAAAATTACATGTTACATTAGAGTGATAAAAAGTTTAGTGGGGCGTGGGGTTGGTTTTGGAAACCTAGCTCCTGATAAGTCCTACTTGGGGTGCCCTTCCAGCCTTGTCGGTGTCGCACAAAAGTGGCGGGCGGTGTATTTTCTTTCAAAGTCAAAGTAGGTCAGCGTTTGCCTATGATGTGTGCACATCCTCCCGTGTACTTTAAATCACTCCTAGCTTACTTATAATAAACACCTAATACAATGTGCATGTTATGGAAGTGGTTGTTTACTGTATTGTTTAGGGAATAAGGACAAGAAAAAGAAATATGTACACGGTCAGTACAGATGCCACCATTGTAGGCTTGACAACATAGTCCGTGTCAGCAACAATGTAACGTTTTTTTCTTTTCAAATATTGTCCATTCGTAGCTGGTTGAATCTGTGGATGAAGAACTGCAGATATGGAGGGCTGAGGGTATATAATACATGTACATTTGTAACACATATGTATAAATGTGTTCTTTTCCCATGCTGGGTAAGAAGTGTAGGCCAAGTCAGTTGTCTCAAGAATTGTTGTTACTGTGCCCCCTCATTCGTAAAGTATTTTTGAGAATTTTCTACTGATGAGTTGGAGGCTAGAAAATTCCTCCATTTGTTCCTCTGTCTACCTCTGTCACACACCAATAACACAGAGGCAGATCACCTACTTAGCACCAGCTGAGTATGACCCTGAGCAAGTCTGTCTTCGTGCCTTCATCTATAAATTTCTCTCATAATGCAATGTATATCCTGCCCAGTGCTAAGATGTCGTAAATTGCTACTATCATATAGAATATTTATTGGGTTTTTGTTGATAGATGCAGACACTATAAGGAACCCATGCAGGTCTTGCTTATATATTATGCCTCTACAGCATGAAATACTAAACTGATGGAAAAGGGAAATTTCTTAGGCTCTAATTCCAACCGAAAAGAATGAGTGAATGTGATTTTCTGTAGGAGCAAATGGAACTTCTTTAACTCACGATAATGAAGCTGTCGTGGGGCCCGTGACCCGAGTCCCAGGGTGCTCAGAGCACGGGGATAGTAAGGATGCCCCCACAGGACCCCATATGTTGGTCTTTCATCCTACACTTGGTAAAGGAATGGGGCGGGTAGGGGACTGTGGCTAAATGCGCTTCGGCAGAGGATTGTCTGGGGAGGGGCCTCAAGGACACTGATTAGCCAGGAAATTATTAATAATTAGTGACCATCATAAAGTTAGGTCAGGATATGGGTAACAGTGTGCAAAGCTAAAGACCACCTGTACCTGCCTCTCAGGAGGAGACTTAGAAAACTTGGTTTATTTTCTTGTTACGGTGTAGAGCACCTGAAGTGAAATGCTAGGTGGCCAACCGAGGGGAGGTGCTGCGATGAGGGACAGTTTGACACTTGATAACAGGGCAGGCTGTGTAAGTGGGAGGCAGCACTGGTGGTTTTAAAATGATTTTCTGTTTCGTTTTTGTGTTTGGCTTCGGCTGGCATGAAGGCCCCTTGGGTGTTTTGAATCAAGAAAGGAATAAAACTCCCTCAGGCTTCACTATCGATAACCTGAACATTTTGAATTGGGCAAGAGAAACATGTACTTTGGATTTATCTATTTATTTATTTTTAATAGTGCTGGTGTGTTGGCTGAGCTGATCTCCTTTATGACTTGGGAATTTTTTTGTGAAGCTATGCCCGGATTTAAGAAAAGCAATATCTACCTATGGAAGGAACTTTTCATCTCCTCTGAAAACCGTTGGCAGCTATGAACAATGGCTGATTAATAAGAAAATAGCTGTTGGCAAGTAATAGACATTGTTGAATTTTGATTGAAGCATCAAGCAAAGGCTCTTCCTCTGAGTTTCACGTTGACCTCCTTAGGGTGGATGTGGTCTTTGAATGCAGAGTCATTGTTCTACAATGATGGAACAGAGAGAATGTTGTGTGCCCTTCGTCTTTGATGTAACCTCTGCTTTTTCTTTCATTTTTCTATTGAGGTATAATGCCTAACAAATATATTTGTATGTATATAAAATCTTAAGTGTTCAGCTTAATGATTTTTCTATACTCGTCACACCCATGTAACCACCACCCAGATCAAGACGTACACTCTTGCTAGAAGCTTTCCATGTACTGTCTTAGCTTCATCTTCCCCTCCCCCGCAGCCCCCACGAGAACAACTACTTTGACTTCCATTGCATAGATGGTGTTTGCCTGCTTGGGACGTTTATATAGATGTAATCACATAGTCCTGTTTCGTCTGGCTTCTTTCACCCAGTGCTACGTCTATGAGTCCATCAATGTTACATGTAGAAGTAGATTAGTTATGTCTGTTGCCATGCAATATTTCATTGCATCAATATTCAAAAATGATATACATTCTTCTATTCGTGGATATTTGGGTGTTTTATAGTTTTTCACTATATCAAATAATGATACTGTTGATTTTTTGTACATAATTTTTCAACACACACACACACACACACACACACACACTCACTCACATTTTCAATATCTAGTGTATTTGCTGTGTCATAAGATATTTGTATGTTTTGCTTTAGGAGATACTGTCAGATAGCTTTCCAAACAGATTGCACCAATGTATGCTCTCACTGGCTTTTCTGGTAGGTGTATAGTGGTGTCACTGTGTGTGTGTATGTTTCTCATTTAATCTTTTTTTTTTTAAGACTGTAACTTGTTTTAAGCAGTTTTAGGCTCACAGCAAACAAAAGAAAGTACAGTTATTTTCCATACACTCCCTGCTCACCCCACCACACACACAGCCTCCCCACTGTCAACATCCTCTCCAGAGTTTTGCATCATTACTGCTGAAGACCTACACTGACATGTCATAATGACCCAGAGGCCACCATTTACATTAAGGTCACTCTTCGTGTTGTACATTCTGTGGGTTTGGAAAAGTGTATAATGGCACGTATCCATCATTATAATATGATACAGAGTATTTCACTGCCCTCAGCCTCCAGTAACCACTGATCTCTTTACTGCCTCCACAGTTTTGCCTTTTCCAGAATGTCATATAGTTGAAATCATACAGTTTGTAGCCTTTTCAGATTGACTTTTCTTACTTAGTAATGTGCATTTAAGCTTCCTCCTTGTCTTTGCTTTTTTTTTAATTAAAGTTTATTGGGTTGACAATTGTTAGTAAAGTTTCATAGGTTTCAAGTGTACAATTCTGTAATACATCATCTGTATATCACATTGTGTGCTCACCACCCAGAGTCAGTTCTCCTTCCATCACCATATATTTGATCCCCTTCACCCTCTTCTACCACCCCCTCCTCCCTTACCCTCTGCATATCTTGTCATGCTTTGATAGCTCATTTCTTGTTAGCACTGAATAATATTCCATTGCCTGGAAATATCACAGTTTATTAACCCATTCACCTACTGGAAGGCATCTTGGTTGCTTCCAAATTTTGGCAGTTGTGGATAAAGCTGCTATAAGTGTATGTGTGCAGGTTTTTGTGTGGACACACGTTCTCAACTCCTTTGGGTAAATACCAAAGAGCATGATTGCTGGATCATATGATTAGAGTATATTAGTTTTGTAAGAAACCACCAAACTGTCTTCTGAAATGTCTGTACCATTTTGCATTCCTACTAGCAATGAATAAGAGTTCCTGTTGCTCCACATCCTCACCAGCATTTGATGTTGTCAGTGTTCCAGATTTTGGCCATTCTAATAGTGTGTTCTAGTAGCTTTAAAACTGTTTTAATTTGCATCTCTCTGATAACATATCATATGAAGCATCTTTTCATGTGCTTCCTTGTCATCTCTGTATCTTCTTTGGAGAAGTAGCTGTGCAGGTCTTTGGCCCATTTTTAATCAGTGGTTCATTTTTTATCATTGGCTTTTAAGAGCTTTATTCGTATTTTGGATATCAGTTCTTTATCAGATGTGTACTTTGCAAAGAGTTTCTCCCAGCCTGTGGCTTATATTCTTATTCTCTTAACAAGTGTCTTTCACAGAAGTTTTCATTTTCATGAAGTCTAGCTTATCAAATATTTCTTTTATTGATTGTACCTTTGCTGTTGTATCGAAAAAGTTATCGCCATACTCAAGGTTGTCCAGGACTTGTTCTGTGTTATCTTCTAGGAGTTGTATAGTTTTGTGTTTTACATTTAGGTCTCAGAACCAGTTTAAGTTAATTTCTGTGAAGGATGTAAGGTCTGTGTCTAGTTTCATTTTTTTTTTTTACGAATTTAGATTCACTATTGAGCAACATGTGTGTGTTCAGTTTTTCCAGCAACATTTGTTGACAAGACTATCTTTGCTCCATTTATTGCCTTTGCTCCTTTGTCAAAAATCAGTTGACTGTATTTATGTGGGCCTATTTCTGTGCTAACTATTCTAGTCCATTGATATCCTTGCCTCCCCCCCCCCAGTATTACCTTGTGTTGATTACTGTAGCTTTACAGTGAGTCTTGAAGTCAGGTAGTTGAGTCTCCTGACTTCGTTCTTCGCCTTCAATATTGTGTTGGCCTTATGAGTCTTTTACTTCTCCGTCTAAACTTTAGACTCAGGTTTTCAATATCCAAAAAATAACCTGCTGAGATTTTGATGGGGATTGCATCTTTACTGTTGTCGTCTAAAGATATTCACATGTATTATCATCTACAACCTGTATTGTTTTACAGTTCACATTCAGGTTTTCACTCAATCTGGAATCAAGTTGGGTGTATTGAGGACGTGGGAATTAAGATTCATTAACGTTTTTCCCACTGCAGTCCACTATCATTAAGTTGATGGCTGCATGTGTGGCTGTTTCTGGGCTCTTTTTTGTATGCCAGTAGTAGATTTTCCTCTTCTTGTGTCATTATCACAAATTCCTAATTATTGTGATTTTTTAAGTCTTGATATCTGGTCATGTAAATATTCTGACCTTTTTCTTATTTAAGATTGCCTTGCCTCATCCTGACCTTTTTGCATTTCCATACAGATTTTAAAATACACTTATCAATGTCTATAAAAATAATACTGTGTCTTTAATTGGTATTGCATTGAATCTATATGTCATTTGGGGAAGAATTGATGTATTTACAATCTTCAGTAAATTCTTTTTACTTAGGTCTTCTTTAATTTTTCTCAGTAATATTTCAAAAATATGTACAAAGATTATACACAATGTTTTATTAGGTACATATCTAGGAATTGGGTATATTTGATGCTAAAATGAATCTTTTGTTTTAAAATTTTATTTTCTGATTGTTTTTATCTAGCAGTCATGCTACATGTACTTATTCATTCTAACGCATTACATATGCTTTTATATCATGTCACTTGCAAACAGTGTCCACTCATTCCTTTCCAACCTTATCATTTTTATTGTTTTTAATAATATTATTGCACAGGGTAGGGCATCCAGTACAAAGTTGAGCAGAAGTAATTATATCAGACTTTTTTTCATCTTGTTCCTAGTCTCGATAGGAAGTTTTTGGTGTATCTACTAAATATAATGTTTGCTATAGATTTCTGTAGATATCCTTAATGGAATTAAGATTCTCCTCTCTTTCTAGTTTGCTAAAAGTGTTTATCATGAAAGAATATTGAATTTTAGCAAAAGCTTTTTCTGCATCTACTGTGATAATTATGCCATTTTCCCTTTTATACTGTCAGTGATGAATTAGAGTGATTGCTTTCTGAATCGTAAACTTCCCTTACAGACCTAAAATAAACCCTACTTAATGTTGTGTTATATGTTTTATGATTTTATTTGCTTACATTTTCAACTATGTTTTTGAAAGAAATTGTCTGTAATTTTCCTTTCTCACACGTCCTTTGTGAATTTTAGAGTAAAGGCTATGATGACCCCGTAAGGTGACCTGGGATTGTTCCTTGTTTTTCTCTTCTGAAAGTTGTGTGGAATTATTATTTTTTCCTAAATATATGGAAGAATTCAATAGTGAAGACATAAGAGCCAGGGTTTTTGTTTTTTGTTGTTGTTTTTTTTTAGTGAAAAAATTTAATAACATATTCAATTGTTTTAGTAGATAATGGGATAATCTGAATGTTTGGTTTTTTTGTTTGTTTGTTGTTTTGTTTTGTTATTTTGTATAAGCTTTGATATATTTTATTATTTTCCCCCTGAGGAATGTTTTTCCATTTCATTCAAATTAAAGAAAAAATAACTAAGACTATATTTCATTATACAAAACAAACATCTTTTATACATTTCATCAATTACATGAAATATATTAAATATTATATAATATTAATAGGATATTTTACCAGTAAATGAACCTTTTATGCTACTTTGATCAAACACCTATTTCCCAATGAGAGAGTAGATTAATTAAAATGAGATGTTTTTTGATTAATATTATTGGTAACCCTCCTCATATCAAAAACTGTAAGACCTACATAGTTCTCACAAAGCCCAGTATTTTTGCTATCAGATGTTTTTAAGAGTTCTTTTCAATTTTCTTGATCATACTTCTTTTTAAGGTTAAAGTGTATGCTACCAAGAAAGACTCCTGAACAGTTGAAAGTTGAATTGTTTATAAAATTCATGGCTTCATTTTCTATCCATATACCAGAAAATATACTTATCCTATATCTATTGCTTACACCTAGTCATTGCCTAGAATTTCAGAGAGTTTTCATTGTATGTGCATTGATTTTTTTTCTCAAACATTTAGATTAAAAAAACACAAAAATGCACATAGGTTATACATTTGGTCCAGTTTTTTTCAAGAAAATTAACACATATTCCAGTCCCTCCAGAAATATCACCCTCGGTTGTAAAATCGCCTTCACACTATTTACCTTTCTTTCCTTAGAGATGGGTTCAGAGTAGAGCAAACCACAGGTAAACTCACAGGGTTTCGGTAGGGATGGTGACATGAGGTAAGGAGTAGTAAGGTAACACGTTCAGGATCTAGGTCAAGCCAATTAGTGAGAGCCCCACCAATTCACATTTAGGGTAACTTGCGTGAAGCCCAGAGGCGAGGACTACACAGGCTGTCTTTATTTGGGGTTTGGTTATGCAAGCCCTGGGTCCTCTCCCATTCTCTGTGGCTACCCAGGCAAGACATCTCACCTATTTAGCGTGGCCGGGCGGACCAAGGAAAGTACTGACAACGGTGTGCTTTTCATTGCTAATCCTGGCCTTGACTCACTCCATGACCTCTCTCGGTGTGTTTCTTCAGCTGGAAAGTGAAGATAATAATAATGACCTATTTAACAAGGGGTGTTGTGTGGATTAACAGTTAATAACATGTTTCCCGGGACAAGGCAGCATTGATCTGGTAAATACTAATAGAAAGTTCCTCTACACACTACAAAGTAAGTTAGTGCTTCTCTTGAAGAAAACCCCGTATGCCAGAACATGAACATACAAAGCAGTTGAAATGAGGTGAATTTGTACTTGACAGAAGTAACTTCATTTTCTAAAAGAATACTCCATAATTTTCCACTTGATGGTTGGTTCACCCTTGTGCATTTCAAAGTTTTTATAAAATTCACCCACACCTATTTTATTATTTGAGTGTTTGGTACATTTTTTTTTGTATTCTTAGATATGATTTTTTTCCCCAAAAAAACTGAACTAAGAATAGATATGCAGCTTGTCACCTGTATATAATCATAAGGCATCTGTAAAGTAGCCTTATGTAAGCCTTGTTGTTACTTCGGTTGCTTCATTAGGAAGGACTCTTGTATTACTTGGGGAAATTTTGAATGCATAACTTCCTAGGACTCGATAACATATTATTGCATCATGTAATTTTTTTCCCAATAGATTGGCACTGAGTCAGTGTTTGCAGGCGAAATTATATATGCCCACTGCATTAATTCTGCATCCATTTCCTTTGTGTCTGTTTTGGTTATTCACAAAGATGAAGAAAAGTCACAGATGCACATGTAAAAGAACTATGAGTTACTTTATTAAACGAAAATCAAAAGTTAGTGATCATTTCTAGCCACTAAAGAGTACTTATCGAGTGTTGTAATAACTATTGTGGACATTACCAAGGCAATGTCAAATACAGAGACCAAAAATGATGCTGGTAAAGGAATCTGCAAATAGAAAAATTGAGCCACATGAGTAGTAAGAAGTGTTAAAATAATTTGAAAAAAGTGAAAAGGAATGATTAGGCATTTAGTTGAAATTTTGCCCAGGTTATGGCCTAATGTTTTCTTACAGTGTTATTACCAATTGTTGTCTTTTTGTACAGTTATAGATATTTTAATGGGAATTTGATAGGATTTATATAAAACACACCTCATTTGACCATTACAAATAAACTACTTGTAAACTTTTTTAGTTCACGTAATCTTTGTAAGTTTCTTGAGTGATGCGAAGTGTATATATAATCTTTCTATAGGAGAAAAGAGAGACTCTAGCAGTTTGTGCAGTTACTCTTTTCATTTTTCAAAGAGATATTGGTGAAGCCTTACACAGTCATACAACTAGTTAAAAATAATACTAAATTTTAACTTATACTAAAATTAGCTTTGAAATATCAGTCAAGTTTTCCTCACTATGCCGTTGAGTTGCCGTATTTTTTAGCATCTCGATTTCGATTATCTTAGCTCATTCTTCAATCCTTTTGTTCTATTAGCTTTTTTCTACTACATAATTTATATACATATATATAAGAGAGAGGGGGGGGGAGAGAGAGAGAGAGAGAGAGAGAGAGAGAGAGAGAGAGAGAGAATTGCTTATATTGAAGTGGTAGTAAGGAACTACTTGTTTCTTTTCTATTGTCAGTTCATTAAAATGTTCCACCTAGAATTTGTATCAATTTTCTAAAAATTCAATTAGGATAAACCACAAAATTCATGAGCACACAGTGCAATATATAGATGATGTGTTATAGAATTGTACACTTGAAACCTATATAATTTTATTGACCAATATCACCCCGATATACTTAATAAAAAAAGATAACCACAGAATTATGGGAGTGCTATAGTCCTCTCACCATTATGGGAGTGCTATAGTCCTCTCACTATGTACAATGATTAGCTTTTGCAAATGGAAGAGTCTCTGGACCAGGTCTTTGCAGACAAGGTTCTACCAGAGCCTGTAACTGCCAGAGATATAATTTTGAAATGAGTTTCTGCTGTGAGGTAATACTTAAACTTTGAATAGGAGCATTACCCTACTCCCTTTAGATGTTAAACACAATAGAATAGAGACTTGCTCTTATTCACATCTGCTCTGTCCCCCTGCCTGTAAGAGTCCAGTATTTTCAACATTATTGTGGAATGAGTCTATGTAAAATTAAGGAAGTGAGGACTATTATCAGGGGGCTTCCCTCAAGGAACCCCACACAGATTTCATCACTGATCCTGGGCACGTGTGGCTGGGACCATATTCATCCCACATTCAAAGTACAGCCCCTGACATAAAGAATATCTGGCTCAAAATGTTGATAGTGCCGAAATTGATAGTTGAGAAACGCTGGTCTAGAGTGAAAGAGATATACCAATACTTTTTTCTTCATGAGTGAAATATTTTTTAAAGTAATGAATGTCCCTTTCATAAGCAAAACATATTCCTAGATAACCCGGTTATATGATTTTTGTATTAGTTTCTGTTATAGCTACAATTGAATGACATAGGCATTTGAGGTGGTTCCAGTTATAAGGTCACAAGTAGGCAAATGTCATACTTTGTTACCGTTAATACGTGGTCCTTGTTACGCCCTGGCATGATGGTTGGTATCACTGAAGCACTATGGAAATCGGTAGCGTATAACGCAGCCCAATATCATGTCTGAAGATTACACTTATCATAGTATAGCCCACACTTAGCAGCAATGCAGCCTTGCAAACATAATCTCTTTCCACGTTAATTACATCTGTAAAAGAGTTATCCCACCTCGCTTACAGAATTCCTGAGTATTAAAGATAATGGACTGAAGAACACAGCACATCGACATAGAGTAAGCAACTAAAACATGTTAGCCGTTATTGCTATTATTTACTCTAGAAGTTTTCTTTTCCTGTTTTAGTGTTTTACCCACAGTTCGCCCGGATTTGACCAGATGTTAATGGTGTTTTATTAGGGATACATGAACAAATCTCGGAAAAAAATGGACAGGAATGCACCAGGGACATAATCCATCTGATCAAAAACCCCTTCATTATACATCACAATGAACAGCAGACGATACTGTATAAGAAAATCATATAAAAATGAGAAGTTGTCATGTTTTCTGTTACTTTAATACCTTGTATGCTTGTAGTACGTGCCTGCTCTCTCATGTACTAGGTTTCTAAGGGCCATGTGTCTGCAGTTTATGCAATTTGAGCGCTAGATGGCACTCTTGTATCCTTGATTAAATGAATACAATCACACTTGTCATTGTTTTCAGACAACTTAAGGCCAATGCTCAAACCTTTAATCAACTGGATTTTGCAGGAACATCTGACTCATTCTAGCATTGTTTCCGTGATGTACTCACCTAAGTGGAATATGCTTATCAAATACTCAGGGCTCACAGAGACTCTGCAGATACTATGAAATTTACCTATAAAGTTCCCTAGTCTCTTTTCATGTTGAAAGCCTGCCATAAATCAGTTTTAATTTGTACCTCTAAAACCTTGGCTAATACGCCTACCTGGAACGGTCTTATTTTTTCAAGTTTCAAGAAGAATTAGCTCTGTTGTGATTATTTTTCCCTGATAGCCTAATACCTTAAGATTTTCATATTGTAAAACAAAGCACACACACACACACACACACACACACACACACACACACAGAGGAAGAAAAGAAAACCTATATTAAATAATAAAAGAAATGCATTTACTAAGACTATTTCTTAGGGCCATGCAAACTTTTTAAATACCGTATAAATACCATGTTCATTACTCATAACTACCATTTTACAGATGAAGACATGGGCTCAGAGAGACTAAAGATTCGCCCAATATCACACAGCTTCTAAGTAGCACGTACCCTGATCTGAGCGCAGACCACGCCAATAGAGCTCAGATGCTTAACCAGTGCATGAAACTCTTCCATTGTATTTATCTCGCATTCTGTTGGGTACCATGGCACACGTTTTCTGTCTAGCCAGGAATACCCACCACTAAAGTACTGATTTTGGCATATACAGAACCTATTTAATTACTGATAGGATCATGCCAACTGTAAACATTTTTGAGACAACTGGAGATGATATTAAGAAATTATTATTAATTTTTAGAGGTGAATTTGACATTGTGGTCATGTTAAAATATATTTATTATTTAGAACTACATTCTGAAGTATTTATAATAGGTGAAATTGTAAGTTGTTTTAGGTATATTTTAAAATTATCCAGCGAGGGGCCGGCCGAGTGGCTCAGTTGGTTAAGAGCTCGCTCAAGAGTGCGAGCTCTGAGCAACAGAGTCGCCGGTTCAATCCGTGGCCTGAGCTGAGCTGCCAACAGGAGGCAGGATGGCTCAGCTAAAAAAAAAAAAAGAAAGAAAGAAATTATCCAGAGAAATGGATGGGGTGACAGATTAAATAAAATTAGCAAAATATTGGTAGTTGGGATTATTACATAATAGCTGCATGAGCGTTTCTTGTGTTATTTTTCTAATTTGGGGAACGTTTAAAAAGTTTCATGATAAAAGTTTAAAAGGGAATAATTATCCGTTCAAGGTACAAAAAACATCTCATGACATCACTGTTAAATTATAGAGGTGGTCATCTTGAAAGCGTTGGTAGCACAGAGTTTTGCTTTCTACAATGAACTCATCTCATAGAAACATTAAACTGGGTTTAGTAGATTAAAAAATTCTTACCTTAGGAATCAGAGAAGGGTGTATTGTTGATTTCAGAACAGGTAAAATTTGATGAGAACCAGGGGCCGTAAAGAAGGAGGAAGCAGATCAGGGGGTCTGTTGAGAGGAGACATCTGGGTGTCACCAGGCAGAAGCACCAGGAGAGTATCTCTCTCTGGGGAGGGAGAGCTAAATGGACGAGAATAAGTTTGGAAAGTGGAAAATGTAGCAGTAAGTGTTTATTTAACCATAGTTTTGTTCATGGCATATATCTGGTGATTTTGAGTACAGTGAAGAAAGACAACTATATCTTCAGTTATTGATCAGTAACTCAAACAAAGTCTGTGTAAAAATAGCCCCACAACATGTTATAGTAATGAATTATTAGGCAGATAAATTTAAAGAAAATTATAATAGCATTTTAAGGGAATGGAGAAGAATGAGATACCTACAGATAATACCTGTATGGTGAGAACTAGACAAGCAATAGTGAATCTTGCTTGAATCATAATTGACTTTTCTACTTTTAAAACATATTTGCTTTGACCAATTTAACCTTCAGAAAGTCACAAAGTATATTACACTAATTTACAAGCATCAGGGCCTTTGCACAGTTTCAGGTTTATGGAAGCTCAATAAATATATGAAAAATGAATAAATGAATGACTGAATATATGAATTAGTGTGTAAGTGACATACATACATGTGCTGCAGATGCTAGCTAGTCGTTCTAGAGACCAAAAGAATAACTTGGATTTTATATGCAGTAAAATATTATTAATTTTAAATGAGTCATGAAAGACATGAGTTAGTTCTTAAAATTTTTTAAGTTAACTTTGAAAAGAGGATAAGTGCAACCTACTGTTTTCCTTGAATATGTGCTTCTCTTTAAGATAAATCCATTTTCATGTTTTCTTGACTATATTTTCAAGTTAAATTGTAGAGACTCTTTTATTTTCGAAGAAAAATTTGCTGAGGCAAGAAACAAATTCAGGCTTTTTTTTTTCCCTCTCATTTCAAATCCTTTTCCTGATAGGAGAAAATCAATTAATAAATCCGTATTCCAGTCACAAGACATAAATGTCTCAGGCTTTTTTGGAGATGTTGAACATTAGAGCATTTATTTCTCTAGTAATAACTGAGTTACAAAAGCATTATAGAGTCATTTTTAATGAGGAAGGAAAACCACTGCTTAGTTAAATCCATTCCATTCCTCCATGTCTTTTTCTCCCCAAATAAGAACTAAACAGATTATCCATGTTAGAAAAATTTAAAGCATAGAATATAATTTTGATCAAGGAGGTGTAGTCAGAGAGTTTATAGTGTGGCATGTTGTACTTTTACTTTATAACTTTGCTAATTATTCTAAGAACTTCTTTTTGGAAGATGATGGAGTATCTCAAACTCTGTTTAAAGTTATTTTTGTATCTCATACAGTGGATGCCAAAAAAGCTATATATTCTTTATTTTTATGTGTATGAGTAATGAATAAGTAATAAATCTAATCAAAGGGCAGATGTCTGTGGTTCCAAGATCTAGGATTTAATTCATTTGATAGAATCCAATAGAAAATAAATATTACATTCTTCTACTCCACTATCCATAAATGCTTAGATTAGTTTTTTTGTTTTTGTATTTGTAACTTGGGAAGACATTTAGAGGGCTAGAAAGGAGCAAGCTTTGAACCCATTGGTCAGGACACACACCTTATAATGTTTGCAAATAATAGTCAAGTTTTTAATTTAAAAGTAAAATGTTCTATAACCTCAGTCTAATTTCCGCATCTGTGAAATAGAGATAATACACCATAGGGGTCTTATGGTGAGTAATGATTTAATATTAATAAAATGTATGGAACAGGGCTGAATAGGAAAAACTCACTTTTCCTCTGTGTTTTTTCTTTTCTACTCTGAGAGAATACTTCACTTCTGATGCTTCTGGTCACAAAATGTCGGGGTGTTTTATTCCGACCGCGCCATTCTCTGGGACACCAGCTGGGCGTCCTATAATTCAATTCAATCCTGACACTATCCACCTGGAGTTAGCATCAGATCTGACAAACTACATGCTCAGTCCCACACGATGACCCCTCCCCATTTGAAATGCCAATTACAAGTTCGGGGTATCACCTGTGATTCTGACCTACTGCTCTCAATCAGGGTTCCCATGACCCCCTCATTGGGTTCAGTAATTTGATAGAATGGCTCACAGAGCTCAGAGAAACATTTAATTTCCTAGATTACTTAATTATTATAAAAGGATATAATTCGGGAACATCCTGATGGAAGAGCTGCGTAGGACTAGGTAAGGTGAAAGGGCGCAGACCTTCCATGCTCTTGGGACCTGCCATCTTCACATGTTTAGCGACTGAAAGCTCCCTGAACCAGTACTTTTGGGATTCTTCTGGAAGCTTCATCATGTAGGCATAATTGGTCATTAACGCCATTTCCAGTCCCTTTCCCCATGGCAGGTGGGGCTGAAAATTCCAGGCTTCTAATCATGATTGGTCTTTCTGGTGACCAGCCCCCATCCAGGAGCCCACCCCAAGTTGCCTCGTTAAAACAGAAGACACTCATACCACTCAAGAAATCCCAAGGGATGTAGGAGATTGGTGTCAACAACCAGGGTCAAAGACCAAATATTAGAACAAAAAATGTACCTAGCTCTTATCATTTAGGAAATTATAAGACTTTTGAAGCTCGGTGCCAGGAACCAGGGGCAGAGACCAATGTATATATTTTCTATTATCTCACAAAGGCCTACATGTAGTAGGTGCTATACAAGTGTTTGTTATGTGAGCAAATATAAATAAATATGGAATTTTCAATGAGTATTGAAATTGCGGGATAAGGTTAAACATTTTCTATTTACAACTGCTTATTTTTACAAATTAGTGTTGTCTCCCATGCTTCTAATGGTTAAATAATTTTGAATATATGGGCTTTTCAAATGATGGTGCTGGAAAATCAGGTGCAATACAAGGGCAAAAGTGCATTTTACATGTGGACTAAGTAAACATGCCAGTTGCTCTTATATGTATTACACTGAGATTAGATTGAAAGAGATGAGGTTCATAGAATTTCATATATTGGTTAAACATCAAATAACACATCCTCTTTATCTTTTCATTCATCAGGTTATAGAAATTCTCAAGCGTCCATAAAGAATAATGTGCATAATCCTAGCCCTCAGAACTTGCTCTTATCAAAGATTTTTGACCTTGAAATGTATCACATGGAGCATTGAAACTTTTCAAGTATGAAATACAACTTTTGATAGTATGGAACTATAATTTTAGTACTAAAAAATCCAATCTGACCATCTTGGTTTGAGTTGTATTTTTGAGTTTAGTGTTGTGATTCTTTTAGTGTATTTGTATTTGTACTTAAACTTTAGAATAACAGGACGCGCTTGAATATTCAGAAGTGCGTTATTATCTGTGCCTCTTTGGAGAAGTTGGAGTCATGTGTTTCCCCTCAGAATCTGACCTGTCAATCACTCAACAGACCTTTTTTTCCAGCTCTTCTGTGCCAAAATCCACTACGTCTAGGTTGTTTGGCTCTCTGGTAGCCCTCACAAGCTGAAATCCCACACTGAAAAAACCATCAATATTTATTTTATAGGCTCCTGCTTTTATATCAGAAAGGTGGGTCCTGTGGTGTGGGGGAGAAATCTCAAGGGCACTAATTAAATATCAAGAATCCAAACCTACAGAAGATGCATTTTTCTAAACGGCACACTTCAGTTAGCCTTGAACTCCTTAGAGTTTCCAGATTCAGTACTTTGAACCTCAGTAATCCAAGGAAGTGCTGACCTGTGACACGACACATGCACTTTCAGCAACACTCTCGCTACCATGTGAGTTCTGAATGGGCCGCACAGGAAACCCTCGGCCACAGCTTTGTATGTCGTGGAGCCCAGAAGTTCATGTTGCTTTTGTTCTGCAGGGCTCTGGAGCTCGTTATCCTGCAGAGCCAAAGTATGCAAACAGGCCGGCTTGAATGGCTCCAGTCGTTGATTTGGAGTTAGTTTCCCTTACTTCATCATTTCTAAGAGGTACACACTGAAACACCATGAAATTGAACAAATGTTTTGCCCAATTTTGGTTAAAAAGGGATGGTTTACTTTAGGCAAGTGAGCTCTAGTTAGATCGTAGTTAGAAAGATGTAAAAGTATATTAACACCAGACTTGCCTGGGAGGGAAAACCTTAGGGTCTCTCTCTCTCTCTCTCTCTCTCTCTCTCTCTCTCTCTCTCTCTGTAAATTTTTGTTTTGTTTGTACCAGGTTAAAAGTAATTAACTGTTCATTTGCTAATTTGGTTAAGGTATTTACATTTAGCCTTCAGGCCAATTTTTACTTCCAATTATCATAAGTACCTTGTAGATATATTCTTGTAGAGATAATGATCTTGAGCATAGTGATGGTTTATAAAGAATTGAGATTCCTAAATTGAACTTATAAATATGAGTTTGTCCTTATCGGTTGGCTGGATAACTTAGAGTTTAGAGCTACATCCTCTGGAACATATTTAATTTTTAAGATATGCCAACATAAAATCACATTTTCATCATATTTATGCTATTATCTATTTCTTAGAAAACCTTCTATTTTTATATCATCTATATATTCTCTTATAGGTAAAGGGTAGTATATTTTATAAGTATAAATTTATATTTTATGTATAAGGGGTAGGTAATGGACCTGGAATTGTGTGAGTGACATAACTCTCTCCCACTCTGCTGACAAAGAGAATGAGCGAGTGCTCAGGAGTGGGGACGTTTTTGTTCCTGGTCTCAGTTCTGCTGCACAGCAGGTGTTGACCTGGAGAAATCCATACCTCAGGATGACAGCCACCAACTGTACTTTGTTCAGGTTCACTCTCTGACTGAACCGCCCTTCACGGATGTCATCACACATGAAAATTCTGCCCATCTTTGGTCTTTCAAAACCTGCCACTCCTTTGGTGCTTTTTCCAAATCCTGAGCCAAACTTCTCTCTCCCTTTTACAAATTGGTAGAATCGTAACACATTAATATTAGAAATGTGTCACAGAAGAACACAGGACAGCTTACCAGTTGAAACAGTCATCTATCCAACCACTTCCATGGCGGTTAATCAGACGCTGCTTGAATAACAGCATTGACAAGGAGTTCAGTGAAGCCGGAGAAATTCCATTCTAATCGCTACAAAGTCAACTTTTAGGAACTTCGTGCTTAAGTTGCCCAAATGCTGTAGTAGAGCTGAGAGGAAAGTCAATACACTGCATAAGTAGAAACATGCAAATATTCAAGGCAAATATATTTTTCTTTACATTAACAAAACCACTTCACTGTGCCCAGAGAGTGTCTACCTCCAGACCTCAAATATACCCTCAAATATACCCCTTGTCTGAGAGTGCAGGATTTAATTGGCTGGTAACCAAATAGGATCTTTGCCCTGTAAAGGAGGCATTTCCGCTCCTTCAGGATGGGAGGGAGCCAAGAGGAAAACAGGACACCTACCTTACACACACACAG
>NW_017731430.1:2874684-2875519 GCF_001890085.2 Hipposideros armiger
GTACGTGTATCATAATTTTGTCCTTGCTTCTTGATTCTCTTGAATATGTCAGTGTATGGTGGCCAATTCACCTCTTAGGGAAAAGGCAGACTTCTATGATGTTTAGGGAATTAAGCCCTTTCTATTTTTTCGATATTAAAATTTCCATAATTTTGTGATACGATGTTGATTTTGGATGGTACTCTTTTTGATGTTAATTTCCTTTACTTAATAAAATAAGTTTAGTACCCTCTGTCAGGATTAGTAAGATAGCCTTAACCGCCTAGGAAACAAGAACTAAATTCACTACAGAGGTTGGCTGAAAATAAAAGAAAAAATCAGAAAACTCCGTGGATTCATTTGGGAAATAAAACAGAGAAACATGCCTCCCTACTCCTTCACCCACTTAGGGTCACAAATGAATAAAATATATATTGGCAGTAAGATGATAGAGATTTTGCAGGAAGGAAGGTAGACTTGATCAGAACGTTCTTATTTCCTAGCTCATGAAATCATGGTACCTTGACTTAGAATTACTTAATTTCCAATTAAGTGAAAAGAGATTATATATAGTAAGACAGCTCGTTCAGTGTCCTGTATATAATATTATAGACAATAAATGTTAGCGTCGTTTCCTCCTTCCCTTATGTAAACATTAAGGAGACATAAAATCCGAAAAAATACTTCAGTGAAAAGCGAAGTAAAACATTTTAAAAGCCATGTTTAAGTAATATTAACACGCACATGGTTATTTTAAGTATTTGGACATATTAAGCATCAGAGAGCAGTACGTGAAGAGGACAGATGAGAGATCTCGGGTTGTATTTATGTTCAGATAAAGGCTATTTGAAAATGT
>NW_017731430.1:2879624-2884191 GCF_001890085.2 Hipposideros armiger
TCATAGTTACTAAAAGTGACATTGTAAGAGGGAAAATGGACAAATATTCAAAGAAAAGTTTCTTTCTTTATAATATTATATATACAAATGCATTTCAATGAATCCATTCATTTCAACAGAAACCCTGGGGATGTTGGGCTTGGAACGAAAGCTTCAAACAGTTTGTGGGTAGGTGTAGCTTGAGGCCAGGTTTTCTGGTCAACCGACTATGACAATTATAGATGCGAAGGTCTCCTTTCCTAATGATTTTTTCGAGCAAGGCCAGTAGGCCACGGGGTTGTCAGTAAACAGACACAATTCTTGACGTCCCTTTACCTGAACACTTACAAATCAACAATGGATGGGGGAGAGGGAGCAAACAAATCTAAACTCACACTAAGGCTAAACGCCGATGTTTAATGCGAGGTCTGTGACAACCCAAAGCGTCTGATCTGTGAACTACGCCGTGTTGTTCAATCCCGTATCTCCTGAACCTTTGTGAACTTTAAAAACACAATGCAGTGATGTGTTTGAAAGAGTTAATGAGGGGAGTCAGGAGCAATCAAAGATCACAAGACAAGAAGGCCCGTGGAGCCAACGAAAATGGTGATAAATTGTAACCAGGTGTCTTTACTTCCTGATGCCTCCAGGAGTGCATACTCAGCTTTCGCTGCTCGAAAGGGCAGCTTGTGAAATTCCATACAGCGTTTGTCAGCTTCAATCGCTCCTTGCAAGATTGCAGGATTATTTGCTTCATTGGAATGCCCTCGGAGGCAGAGGAGACAGACCATTTGGAAATTATATATGTGGTAAAAGAAACTCCAGTGTTCAGTGTGGCTGAGAAAACTCGTCGGGATACCTCACTGGTGTCCTGATGTCTGTCGGCTGTCGTCATTCAGGACAAAGTCCGTCTCATTGTGCCCTTGCTCAAATGCACAGGTCAAAAGCCAAGCTGGGAAGGCCTCTACAGTTCCATGCTGACTTCGGCAACACGAGTACTACAGCTCCTGGGAATGTGCTTCACACGTTATCTGTGCTCTCTCCGAGTTTCTTCACAAGGCCAACCCTTGCTGAACTCCATACTGCACGACTTGTGGTCCTCTGTTTCTGTCTTGGTATCTGTTATAGGTCATGTTATTTCCCTAGACTCTCTAGACAAAACAATATCCCGAGAACTCTCCAGTGTAAGGGAAGAAGAAAAAGCAAAGCCTGAGACCCAGAACTGAGAAATCACCTGTGAGCAGGCCGGCAGAGCGTGGGACCTAGAAAACAAACAGAAGGAGACAAGAACCGGGCCCTTGTCACCCAGAGGGGTACGAAGCAGGTTCCTACCTCCCATGCCAGGCCAAGGAAAGGGATACAATGATAGGAAAATCCATTGTATTCAAAATACCCATGCAGAAGAAGAAAGAACATACTTCTGTACGGCAAAGAGGTACACCCGTCCAGATTATCAATTTCATGGGGCTGTCCATCAAAATATTGACTCCTGGAGTTATTACTTTCTTCCAGGTGTTTCAGTCTTTCGACACAGAGCTTAGGAATATTCTAGCCTTACTGACCAGTGGAGAATTAACCCATGATATCTTGAAAGACGCAGATCTTTTGGAAAGGGGTATGTAGCCTTTTGGTGCCCACCAGTTCAATGCTAATAATAGATGATTTGAGTCAGCAGTGGAGAAAGGATTCATTTTCTAAAATGCTTAAATATAATTTCCTCGACTAAAAATTATGTATGTATTTCTTTTTTATTCTTTTCTGTTAAGGGTACTAGAGAAAAGAAGTTAGAATAAACCAGTTTTCAGATCAGGCCCCCTTATATGAAAGACCTCTTTTATTTCAAAAATAGTAGTGACCTTAAATAAGGTGGGGAGAGCAAGTCACTCTGCCATGACCTGGTTAGTTTCTATAAATTAAAAAGAAGGGGGTGGGGAAGGAAAGAAAATAGAGTCAATTTATAATCTAAGAAATTGCAAAAATGACAACCTGTTATTAAATGACAGAGTTTGGGGTATTTTAAGACATCACTTTTTTAGAAGAAGATGGGCTCCGAGATGAAGATAAATAAATACATTTATATTGTGTTATGGAGGGTGGGAGAGATGAGTACTTTGAAAAGCATCCTGCAACTCACCATCTGATAAATTCCTGGAACTAGAATTTGCACCCACCCATATTATAGAATAAATGTATCAAATTATTAAGTATGACTAATAAAAAGAAAGAAACTGATGCCAAAACATGGAAGTAGCCAAGATGCCCTTCAGTAGATGAGTGGATAAACTGCTACATTCAGACAATGGACTGTTATTAAACTCTAAAAGGAAATGAGCTATCAATAACATGAAAAGACATGGAAGGACCTTAAGTGCACATTACTAAGTGAAAGAAGCCCATCTAAAAGGGCTACATACTACATGGCATTCTGGAAAGGACAAAACTATGGAGAAAGCAAAAACACCAAGGGTTCCCAGGGTGTGTGGGGAACCAGAAATGAAGAGGCAGAGCGCAGAGGATTTTTATGGCAGCGAAACTACCCTGTACAATGCTACACTGGTGGATACATGTCATTAGACATTTGTCAAAATCCATAAAATGCACAACACCAAGAGTGACCCTAATAGAAACTATAAACTTCAGATGATGATGACATGTCAATGTGGATTCATCACTTGTAACCATGTAGCACCCTGGGGGGATCTCAGTCGTGCAAGGGGCAGGCCTGTGTTCTGAGACGATACGGGAAATCCCGGAGCCTTCTGCTCAGGGTTGCTGTGAACCTAAAACTGCCCTAAAAAATGAAATACTATTTTATAAAAGAAGGAGATGAGCTATGGGGCCATGAAAAGACATGGGGTAAACTTAAATGCACATTACTAAGTGAAAGGAGCCTAACTGGAAAGCCTGCATACTGTATGACTCCAACTACATGACGTTCTTGAAAAGACAGGGCTATGGAGACAGAGAAAGGATGCGTGGTTGCCAGGGGATAGGTCAGAGGGAGGGGTGAATAGGCAGAGCTCAGATGATTTTTAGGGCAGTGAAATGATGGTGTNTGATGGACTCATTACTAGCATCCATTGATGGTTGTTGACTGAATCAATTATAATGAAAAAAAGAAAAATGTATATTATTAAAGGTGATTGGCAAATGATTTTATATTAATCGTCCCCTCTTCAAGTTGTAATGTTGTTCATTTGAATACAGTTAAGGTAATATGCTTCTATTTTTATTCAGTTTTAGAGGTTTGTGGATTTTATTTAATCTTTCTGAATATATGAAACATTAACATGAAGTCTGATGCGTACAATATACCATTTCTACCCACTCTCTGAAGTAACCATTTCATTAGTATCTAGTTTTTTTTGTGTGTGTGGTGTGTGTGTGTGTGTGTGTGGTGTGGTGTGTGTGTGTGTGTGTGTGTGTGTGTTGCATAAACAAGTAAATACATGCATATATTTTATTTTTCCCTCTTTCTTGCACAAAAGTAACATATGAAAGAAACTCTTTTGTATGTAGCCTTTTTCACTTAACAGTATATCTATTCTGGAAATTACTTCATATCCATTCTTCCTCCTTTATTTTTATACTTGCAGCTCTCTACCAGATGTACTATATAGATGTACCAGTGTATCTTCAGTCCCTCAATGTATGGACACTTATAGCATGTCCAGTATTTTGCAATTAACAAATAATGCTGCGATGACTATCCTTGAGCATATCATGTGCCTTTTAGTGTTTATGAGATGTATCTTTAGATAAATTTCTAAAATTGCAATTACTGAGTCAGGAAGTAAACATGTATGTACTTTTTGGTGGAATTTGTCAAATTCTCCTCCACGAGGTTTGTATAAATTTGTGTTTCCACCAGCAATATCTGAAAGTCTGTTTCCCAAGTCCCACCAATAGATGTGTTCTTTTACTTTTTAATTTGTGTCCATTTTGGTAGGTGAAAATAGTATCTCAGTGATGTTTCAAATTGCTTTGCTCTAATTATGTGTGGCACCGAACATGCTTTATATGTTTAAGGATAATATCTCTATCTTCTTTTGAATATTACCCATTTGTATTTTTTGTCATTTGCGCTTTTAGGCTTTTGTAATTTTCCTCTCAATTTTTAAGAGTTATTTCTATATTAGAGTGGTTAGCCCTGTATCTGTGATATGCATTGAAAATATTCTCTCTCAGTTCATCAGTTGTATTTTTATTTCATTTATGGTATTTTGTCATGCCAATTAAACAAGTTTTCCATAGCAAATTAATTATTATTTTCTTTTATTGCCTCTGGATTTTTAGTGATAATTAGAAAGCCTTTCCCTCTATCCAAGTTAAGGGAAGATCTATGCATATTTTCTTTTATACTTGCTAAATCTTCACTTTATATTAATCTGCGTCACCTTATTTTTACTTAAGTTTTTATTCTCACTTTACCTATTAACTATTAGATGTTTAAGTATGCTGTCAATATTTTTCAGCTTTTTAGTAAGTCGATACTAGTTGATTTGCTGTTAGACAATAGCATGTGATTTGTTTTTAAGAGACAGGTTTGGACTATTAAAACTGGGCTGGCCAAGTGACACATTGGTTA
>NW_017731430.1:2888515-2899884 GCF_001890085.2 Hipposideros armiger
ATTTTTCAGCAACCATGAAGTACAAAATTTATAATTTTGGCAACTTGTTTCTATTTAATTTTGTGAAGGCTTGTTTTTTGCCTTTCGGTAATTGGCAGTAAAGCCCACTGGCTTGTTTATTTTTAGTGGCAACAAAGAAAATAATAAACAAGGGGGAGACAACATCCCCATTTCACTTCACCTTTTGGGGAACCAAAATCCCCAAAGGATGGATCGGTTGGCTGCAGCCACTAATGTAGAAATAAAGAATAATTAGCCTCTTTGGCAAAGTGGGGAAAGGGAAGAAAAAGGTGACGGTGGCAGTGGTGGGTTTGAAGATAGGCTCCCGAGGCACACGTGTAAAAAGGCTTTGAACATCTGCAGTAACAATTCATCATGCAATTTCCAAACAGCATCAGCTGCTTACAGACATTAGGAAGGAAAGAAAATTATGTTTGTTTTTCTTGATGAGGATATTAGAAAGAAGAAGCTCAGCGCAAGTAAGAACACATTTTGAAAATAGGACGTTGTTTATTATTTAGATAAGGATTATTTCTAATAATCACTATAATTTGTCACTGGTCAGGTGAGATGTACAGTCAAACCTCTCACTACTTTTTTTTTCCCCAGCTACATGGCAAAATAGGATATATTGGTACTAAACTACATCTCATTAACTTCTTTGCCTCAGCTATTGACATGACAAGTTGTTTTTATCTTGAAACTGTGCTAAAATACACTTGGCTTTGCCAAGTTTCTAAAATGGCTCACTGTTTCCTTGCCAGAAAACAAGAAACTAGCAATTTTTAAAATGGGTAATAATTTATGCTCTAATGACCTACACCTACCTCATTTGGGATAGTATAATGCCGTTTCATTTAAATGTTTTAATGTATTCAAACAATTTATTACTAATAAAAATTACTCAGTTGACATTCATGAGACTGAACTTCTTTGTCTGTAAGTACAGAACAGGTATAGCAGGGGTCTAATGTTGCAATAGAAAATGCTCTCATTGATGGCACAGCATGTCTATGTTGTGTTTGATGGAATGGAAATCCCCAACTTCAGGAGTCGATATTAGTTTTTTCCAGCTTCACTTTATTGGTTATAGTGCATTCAAAGCAATGCAGATTTTGATGTAGTCATTATAACGTTTGTATTTGATCACTGGGGGAGATAATGATAATAGTGAATAACAAAATAATAAAATAACTTATTTGCTCATTGCACATAATTCAGTGTAAATAACATGCATTAAGGGGCATAAGTCAAATAGCAATAAAAGTTTAAAGACGAAGAACTTCCATGTAACAGAAGACAGTGATAACTACATCTTTCAGTGGATCCTCCTTATAGAATTCAAGACTATAAAAAAAAGCAACATAAAACATCAAAAGCAAAATCTATACCAAAAATTGCCTTAAGCATGACTTGAAGACAAATGACCAAACTTCAAAATAACAATAAACTTTATATATATATTTGTATATATAAATATATATATATATACACACACACATATATATATATATGTATATTTATTTCTAGTCCCAGGAAACAACCTTCACATGATGATAGCACCACTTGTAAGTCTTTGCAATGAGCAAGTACAGGCCAAGAAAAGCTGCAGGAAAAAGAGAAGAGGGAGGAATTTGGGGGCATATAGGTAATAAAGGGGGAACATTTAGGATCTTACCAGACAGAGAGCCAAATGTCAGAGACACACAACCACTCCCCCAATCCAGAAAAAGACATAGCAAAACTCACTAAGGGTCTGAATTTTGAACACTTTTGAGGTACTGACAAAAGAGGATGCTATTGAACTAGAAATTCTGTAAAGCCCCTAAAAGTTCTCAACAATAAACAAAAGAAAACTTGGTGAATCTATACAGAATGATTATAAAAATCAGGAAATAAAATGAAATGAACTTAGATGAAACTCTTCATCTCTCCAAATAAATAACTAAATAAATAGAAGAAAACACATGGAGCCAAAACTAAGACAATACTTTAAACTAAGACAAAAATACTCAAATCAGCATTTAGGGGTATGAAAATCCCCTTGAATTATAAATTTAAAAATTAAGAGCAGAAAAGAACAGGAAAAGAAATGATGGATGGTGGGTTCAATTAGGTAAAACAAAAATTGAAGAGACTGAAAAGTATCTCATAAATAAAAACAAATACATGATGCCCAAGAGAAAATAAAATTTAAAACCTCTTAATAATAATTTAGGAAAGGCAGGAGAACAACTAAGAATAAAAAGACATTAAGGAAGTTTAAAGAGCCTTTGAGAACATGGTAGAAATAGAACATAGGCAAAGAAGAAATAATATTTGTATAATTGGAGTCACTAAAGACTAAAACAACACATTGGTACAAAATTAATATTTCTAAATATGATTGAAGAAAAATTTCCAGAAATAGCCTGAATATTGGAGGGTCCCACTGGGAAACTGGGAAAATTATCTGAAATCATCAACCTGAGAAATATGCTTATAAGACTTTTAAGATATTAATGATAAAAATAATTATCAAAGATCCCACAAGTAAGATCAAATAAATTTCAAGAAAAGTAGGCACTTTGGAAGCAGGATTTTCAGTTATCAAACAAAGCCTTTCTCTCCCTTTTTTTTCTGAGTATTTTCCAGTTTTTTTCCGAAAGTTTCCAGGAATATTTCGGAGACAAATAAGTTAACCTTAGTGACCAATGAATATGAAGTATGACATTGACTAAATTGGCTAACATTTTCTGATGAAGTAAACACAATAGAAGTGTAATTGATAACAACCTCGGGCAGCTTCACTTCAGAAAGTTTAAAGCACCAGCAATGAAGGTTCTGATCCAAAGGCTGTAACATCAATATTACAAAAATTCAACTTGCTCTGTTTCCTGTTTCTCCCTAATCTTCTGACCAGCCCATGTCTCCTAACATGCAGTAATGTCCCCTGAGCTTTTCATCTTCACTGGGTCAATCTGCAAACATCCCTCTATTATATCACACCCTGGACCACGTAGCCGAACAGCCACACCAGGGGAACAATGATGAACTGAAAATACTGTCTAATGTTACCAAAAAGAATTTTAGAGTTGTTTTAGCTCCCTTTCAGCTTACTTAGGTGATTGTAAAGTAACCTGTTAAGTAAAGTTTCCTTTTTTAGTAATTATTATCTAAACTAATCCAAAGAAGTATCTCTAAGTCAGTGAATTGCACACCGGAAGCTGGGGAGGGCTTTGCTCTATCTGGTGGAAGAAAATTGTTCCACTAAAGTGTGGAGGATTGCTTTTGGAACTTCTCGAATCACTCATCTTGGAAGTGTCATTATTTTGATTACTTAAGAGTGAAGTTTCCATGGAAAAAATAGATATATAGATTCTCATCTGGGATAATTATTTTGTATTATTTGAATATTCTTTGAGACTTCGGCCTGTCATTTACCATTTTTTTATTCTTACAAATTAGTCTTTTTTCTTAAGAAACTTTTTCTCAAACCTTGAGTACATTAGTTATACAACGAAATATGTGAACCATACTGTTTATATATTTAAAGAATTTGAAATAAGTAATTTAAATACTTCTCCCTCATTCTCATTCCTCCCTTCCTCCCTCCCTTCTTTCCTTCCTTCTTGAATAAATCAGTCCAAGATATACTCAGTAGGACGGAGTAAGGTAGGTATTCCCACAGGTAGAGGCAGGATGCCATCATCCGAGCAGGTGGAAAGGCCATCCATTTGGGGATGGGAATGGCTGTTCTGGGGCTGCCTCATTTGGGGTATTGACGCCACGCGAGTAAGGAGCGCATCTGTGTGAGGTATGAACAACAGTCACTCAGCAACGTGTGTGGGAGCTGAAGAGGAATGAAGAAAGCAGCTACAATAGGTAGCAGTGGCACTGACATGAGATGGTTTACCTTCAGAGGAGACTGATCAAATTTAAAAATATATTGAAAATAATTGGAACCAGATTTCTTACTGAAGTAAAAGGCCCTGGAGACCCACAGATTGGTCCTCTGTACCCAGAGGCCACCACACTTCAATGGTACCCACAGGTTTCCTGTTGAAGACAAGGATACTAAATGTGTAAAGGGAGAAAACAAGGGTGAACCCTGTGGAGATTGCACACTGCCTGCTATTGTAGAGTACGGGGACACAATGTCACTCAGTCACCTTGCCACCCAAACAGGTAAAACCTGAATCTAATCATGAGAAAACATCAGATAGATCCAAATTCTAGAAAATAAGTGACCTGTAGTTTTCTTGCATCAAAATAACAAGACCTCAAGGAAGCACTGAGAATTGTTTCAGATTGAAGGAGGCTAAAGGAAACATGGCAGCTCCATGGAAAAGTGACCCTAGGCAAGTGAATTCATGGACATTCCTGGCCAGATGAACTGGGCTCTAGGTTACACGTGCAGGTTGTAATGTTTCAGTGTTGGCTGTGACTCCATAAGAGGGTATCTTTGTTGGTGGGAATGACATATTGCAGTATTTGGAGTACTGGGACATTATACTGGTAACTTGCCCTCAAATGATTCAGGAAATAAAGGTGTTTTGTTTTGTATTTTGTGGCTTTTTTTTTTTTACTATTCTTGCAGCTTTTAAATTAAATTTAAAATTATTTCAAAATAAAATAAAATCACACATTATAAAACTTATTTAATTACATTTAAGGAGAAACTCAGTTATTCCTAAAATCTACTAAATGCAATGGTTGTTTATATAACTGATGAAAAAAGCTAAGTTCTGGACCAGTGTTAAGGTAGAGAGAGTCTTCACAAGTATTTATTATTTTTAGTAATCAATTTAAACCATTTTTGCCTGACTGGAATAAATAAACTTATCATTGATAAACTAGAATCAATAAAACACACTTAATAAAATCATGTAAAATATTTTTTAAAATAACTTAGGGAAATTATATTGCATTCTATGAGAGGAATTATTTTGTAGCTGTGTGCTCATTATGTTATGGAAAGTTTACTGTTTTATGAGATTACGGTAAATATCTGTGAAAACTCACTCTTGAACAGGATAAAAAATCAATTTTCAGAAAAGATTTCTAGATATAATTGTTTTTTTTAATTTGTTTTCTTAAATTATTGGGGTGACAATGGTTAGCAAAATTACATAGGTTTCAAGTGTGCATTTCTGTAATACATCATCTATATATCACGCTGTGTGCTTATCGCCCATTTAGTTCTCCTTCTATCACCATGTCCTATTTGACCCCTTTTACCTTTTTGAACCAGCTCCTCCTCTCCTCTTACCCTCTGGTAACCACTAAACTGTTGCCTGTGCCTATGAGTTTTTGTTTCTCTGTTTGACTTGTTTCTTTGTTGCTTTCAGTTTTATATTCCACATTAGTGAAATTATACGGTTCTCAACTTTTTCTGTCTGACTTATTTCACTTAGCATAATCTCAAGATCCATCCATGTTGTCTCAAATGACAGTATTTCATCTTTTCTTATGACAGAGTAGTATTCCATTGTGTATAGGTACCACTTCTTTATGTTAAATAGTTTGTTTGAACAATCTACATTTTCTCTTAAATGTACATTTAGCTTTCTAAATGAAGAAGAATAATTAAGTTAGGCTTTAAAAAGCAAACCAAACTATCTTATGCAGCAGATAAACATTTCTAGTTCAATGATTTGAAACTGAGTTATTATTTGGGATAATTTTTCAAGTATCAAAATAATTAACTATGTTGAGTTATCAGTTCTAATGGAATGAAGATTTCCAAGAATAAAGCCATTCCAGAACTGTGATTGCAACTCCATTTTTTTCCTCTTGGATCCTCGTGTTTTCTGAACAGAAATTTACTCTTCCCCTACTGCAGTTATATCCCTTGCTGACATTAGAAGCGACAGAGTCTTCAAATGATTCTCAGAATTCCTTCATTGATCATTTATGACTCTGTCTCATTCACACTGAGCTCTGTCAATGAAGCAGCTAGTGAATGGTCTCTTGGGGCCGTGATCAACAGGGCTTGTTGAGTGTGACCCATTTTCTTGTGCTTTAGCCTTCTTTGTCCTTGATGATAACTCCTTGCCTCTGAGATTTAATTCTTCATCCGTTCTTCAGTTAACTTGCCGTTGGCTCAAAGGGACTTTTGAGTCCTATAGTTCTGTAATGCCTGTGTTCTCCCTGCTGTGTGGACCGCTTAGCCATCGTTTCACATGCAGTACTGTGAACGGAGATCTTTCCTCAATCCAACTTTAGGTGAGCTCCTCCAGGGGCTGGCAGAAGGCTTCCTTACATTGGGAAGAAGTTAAGACAACTTCTATATCAATTGTTGATAAAGTATATTAGAGCCACGCAAAAGGGATGGTGAACTGCATGGATGAAGTCTTCCTTCTTTGGTCCCCTCAGTGGAATCGATCAGATTGGATGCTGAAGTCCAGATGTGTCTGGAATCTTGAGATTTTAATTTCACCGAGATCCTCTGGCTATATGAGTTCCTTGTCCATTATGAAGGAACTAAAGTTTCCACATATCACTGCTCAGGGCTCTCTTCCTGGTTTGCAGACAACTGCCTTCTTGCTGTGTCTTCACGTGGTCTTACCTATGGGCTTATGCATTCTTGGTATCTCTCTCTCTTCTTATAAGAAGACCAGTCCTCTCAGATCAAGACCCCGCACTTTTGACCTCATTTAACTTGTATTACATCCTTCCAGGCCCTACCTATCTTCAAATATAGTCACAGTGGGGCTTATGGCTTTGCGATATGAATTTTGAGGGGACAAAATTCAGTACACAAATGAGCAAAAGTCATAACACCAATGAACATTTACAGTCAACTTGGTTATAGGGAACACTGACTTTGAATCTAATTAAATAAAATGTTATCCCATCAAGAAAGAACTGCATTTTTTTCATTAGTAGACTTTTGTTACAAAAAAAAGAAACTACTTAATGATTATCTTTATGTTTTGAATTTTTGTGACTAAAATCATTGTGGAATTTGTTTTCTTTTTGGTTACAGAAATACCTATATTATGTTCTTGATTTTGTCCCTTGGCCTGCAAAGCCTAAAATAATAACTACCTGTCCCTCGACAGAAAAAGTTTGTCCACCCCTGATGCAGTCCAACAAAGGTTGACTGATTCATTTCTAATCTTTAAGTCTGTGTAAATTACAGACATCTACCCAGGAAAAACCTTTGCTGCTTCTGATCTTGTACATTTTTGCTAGAATTTCCTATTTTGCTTTAGCTCTCTTCTCACAGAGATCCATCTCTTCCCATAAGCTTATTTTATAGACTCTCCCAAACTTTTTTTTTTTTTTTTTTTAGCTGAGCCATCCTGCCACCTGTTGGCAGCTCAGCGGCAGCTCGGCTCTGGCCGGGCATTAAACCGCTGTTGCTCAGAGCTAGCACTCTTGAGCGAGCTCTTAACCAACTGAGCCACTCGGCCAGCCCTTCTCCTGAACTGTTTTCACAAGCATAGCATTAGCTTGCTTCAAGCCCAGTTGTGTTTTAAATATTGCCTTAGGATTATAGAAGTGTTACAAAAAAAAAATCCACAGGCTTAATTTATCAAGGGGATTTTCTCACAGTTAGCCCAAGGGGCCCTCAGATTCCTAAATGTCTTCAGTACTAGGAATACTTAATCCAGATCCAGGTGCTAGGCACATATGAGAGGAACTGGAGCAGGCTGTTCTTTACTACTACACTACTTCTAGACCATTGTAGATACACCATAATAAAGGGAATAGCAGTGGCTTTTGCAGACAAATCCCAATGTTCTGGTTAGTTATTCCCTCTGAAAAATATTTGACAAATATACCCAGAAAGTCTTGTACCAGAAGGGTCCCTGATTTCCTAGTGTAGCGTATCTTCACCTTTAACAAATATACCAGAAAAATAATAATAGCAAAATAGTCACTAAAATTGGGCATTTACCCTGTGGTAGTACTGGTCTTAACAATATATTTATGACCTAGATACAAATATGAACCCTAATGTACTCATGAAAAATTTAGTCTTAGAAGAGATCTATAACTTGCCCAAAGTCACACACGCAGTTACCAATTGGGAGAGTTGTATCCCAAACCAAGGGCTGTTTGATATTGAATCTGTATTTCAAGCACTCTGTTTGCCCCCATGTATACCATACATTATCTATCTATCTATCTATCTATCTATCTATCTATCTATCTATCTATCTATCTATCTATCTGAAAGCTATTCTAAGCAAGAGCTAGAAAAGTGATCTTATTATCTCTGTGTGCAGTAATATCACTATGTTTTGGCTCATTGGTACAAGTTAAAATCACTCTGCACAACATCTGAACGTCCCCAATGGTGAGCATCAGCATTGTCTATCCTGAGAAATAGCAAAGATTGTTTTTCCTGCATTATGTCCATCCAAACCATGTTTTCAGTATGCTGGAGGCCATGCTGCTGCCTTTCTACCTGACCCTCACAGTCATTTATCGCACATAGCAAAAGTACCACAGGCTGTCTGTCTGCTCAGGACAGGTTCAGGTATCAGTCAGACCCACCACTTACCAACAAGAATAGTATTGTTGTAGTTTATGGTGAGTTTTCTCTCAGAAATCCGTTGTCTCGTCTTTAAATGTGACTTCTGTTGGGATTTCTGGTATCTTCCTGCCAGTGGTGGGAAGGTATAATTGCCTTTTGAGCAGCAGGTCTACCACACCTGATACATATCAGTGGAGGAAACGTCATATAGGAGCAGAGGGGTTTGCTCACCTCCCATCAGTAGCATGGCTTCAGGTCATGCCTGTGCAGTGCAGTCTGTTACATAAGCATGAAGATGTGTGCTTAAACTATTATTAGACGAGTAGTGATTAGGATCTCTGAGTGTGATTATTCATTCTAGTTTTTGGAAATATAGGAATGTTTTTAACTGTTATGTCTCCTGTGCTTAGAAACAAATAAGAGAGTGTACTGCTGTGTAAGGTGGCAAGATGAACTGACGCATTTATATCTGCTCTTTCCCAAAATGCCAAGACTATAATAATAAAGTTAATTTTAAGGTATCAACCCAGAAAAAAAAAAGAATGAAAGGGAAATATGGAGGCTTGAAAACTCTAAGTTAATAACTAATTAGCAGAGCCTAAGAAGCTGCCAGATACTTAATTACCAGGCAGAAGACTAGAAGTTATTTTTTTAGAGAATTAAAACAGAACATAAAAATGAAACAAAATAAGCTAATCTAAAGATACTCAAATAGGAGATTATCCAACCAGGCCACCTAGTTTATCCTGCAGTAGAATTCAAAGTCAGTAAGTCCTACTAAGTTACACAAAGCTTCCGAACAGATTTTTTAGTGTCCTACTGTTAAATATGAGCACATATTCAAAGATCATCCAACACTTAGGGAGAAGTCTCTTATATGAGAAGAAAACAATGAAAACAATAAATTGGGAAGAAACAGAAAATATGTAAGAAATGGAAACAAAAATAAAAAAAAGAAAAACATAATTGTCTCAGAGATATGAGAGAAAAAAGGTGCATCCATAGAAAACATTGAATATGCTATTAAAAAAGAAAAAAAAACAAAAAATATTTAGGGGAAAAGAAAACAGCAAAGAATTAGAGGGAAAGCAATGTTGAGGAAATACCATAAAAATAGGTCAAATTGAAAAATGAGTAAAAATTGAAAATATAAAAACATTAAAGAACCAATCCAGGAATGGTAACATCTAAGGAATTGAAGTCACAAAGAGAGACAAATGTGGAAATTTGAGGTAAGGAAATTATCAAAAAATAATTTAAGAAAACTCTTTATTTAGCACTGGCATGTCATTTTCCACAAGGGTTACCAACGGCCAAACAAAATGGATGAACAACCAAGACACATCAATGCAAAAACCAAGAATGCTGCACACACTGAAAAGATGCTGTAAATTTCTAGAAAAGAGGGGTAAAAAAATCTTTCATACAAAGGACTAAGTATCAGAATGGTATTGCTTCTCACCAGCAATACTGAAAACTAGAAAATAAATTTCCTTTGCAAATCTAATAAGTGATATTCAACCCAGAATTCTATACTGAACCAAACTAGCACTCTAGTGTAAGAGTAGAATAAATACATTTTTTGGCAGGAAAGAGCTCGAATATTTAACTCATATAGACTTTTTTAATGGAGAAAATCCAATCAAAATGAGAGAATAGTCCAAGAAAGAAAAAGACATGGGGTCTAGAAACTGGAAGTTATAATCACAGGAAGAGACCTAAGGAGCCACCAGTCCTGAATGGAGCTTAGGTCAGAAGATTTTGGAAGATTTTCCTCAAGACAAGGAAATTTATGCAACCAAAGTGACTATGGGTAAGAGAGAGAGAAAGAGAGAGAGGGAGGGAGGGAGGGAAGAAAGAAAGAAAGAAGGAAGGAAGAATCCAATTAGAGAAAAGAAAACAGAGCACGGAGAAGGAAAAATAATTATAATATCATTTATGACTTACCTTTGAAGTATATTTTATAATAATAAGTACATTATATATCAAAATAAGAACTTAACCAAAATTTTGATCCAATGTTATTGGAAGGATGGGAGAATGTGAAGTATGTGTGGAAGAGGCAGGGTGCAGAGGGGCGGAGGAGAATTAAACCCTGTCGTTCATTATGCAAGGTGATAGAAAAACTAAAATGCAAGAAGAAGCAATACAAACCTATTGTTCCTTATTAGAAATATGGAGGAAATAACCAAGAAAAGTGGCAAAAGTATTGAAATGAATTGCCTTTTGAGAGTAATTGGAGGTGGTACATTGCTCTTTTCCTTACAATACTTGTAAAACCATATGATTCTCTACCTTATGTTGATGTGTCACCTACGTAAAAGTAACAATTGTATTAGAAGAAAGAGTGTCTATTAAAATGCTGTTACCACAGTGGGCTCCTTGATCTACTGTGAGTACTCTATAGTAAGTAAACCCACAGCATCAACTGTTTTGAAGAGTTAAGGTGGTTTTAGTTAGATTTTATTGAATGCATTCAAATTCACTCCCATCCTCATCTCAAATATCCGTTTGAGGAACCTAACCTAACTTGAGAGATGGTGAAGGGTTTTAGTAAGGAATATGTACTTTATCTTGGTGTTGAAGGAGGAGAAATGTTATGCAGCAAAAAGGGAGGGAATAGTGTGCAAAAAGCACCTGAGGAGCAAGAAATTTGCATCTGAATTCGGCAGCCCTTGGGGTGAGGGGGCGGTGGGGACAGGTAGTCAGGATTGCTGGAGTGTAGGGTCCCAAGGCCAAATGGCTCAACATGAGGCTGGAGAGATAGCAGGAGCAAGGTTCATCCAGGGCCTTGGGAGCCATGCTAAGGGTTCAAGTTAAGAAAGTTTTTAAGGGCTGACTGAGTGGCTCAGTTGGTTAAGAGCTCGCTCAAGAGTTTGAGCTCTGAGCAACAGCGGTT
>NW_017731430.1:2902276-2931415 GCF_001890085.2 Hipposideros armiger
TATATGTCATGGATTGTTGACTACTGCATTTTGGTTTCCCTTTTTTATTTTGTTAAAAGTTATTCTTGTCTTTAAATGTAATCGTCAACATCATTCGATTTCAGGCGCAAATGTGTTAAGAGCGATTCCAGTTGTAAAGTCACAGCCAAGTGTAGTAGCTAAAAGAAATAAAAAGCATTAAGAAATCCTGAGGGGGGAGTAAAGGGAAAAGGTAGGTGCAAATTTCAGTTGCCAGACTTTTCCTTATTAATAAAACCTGTATTATGTATAAGGTAGCAATCTTCCCAGCTAGAAAACAACATCTTCAGGATAAAAACACTTATCATCCAGGTGTTACAGCTCTGGCCAGTAAAATGAAAGCTGAAATTCTATAGCTACTTTCACACAAATTTCTCTTTTCTCATATTGGCTTCTCCTGCTTTTCCACTTTTTTCTTTTTCCTAACAGCACTGTGACCGTGAGGCTCAAGTTCTACAAAAATTTACAGATTTAAGGGATCCAATTTACAGACACGGGAAAACAAATGCCACATGTGAAAGATGGTAAAAAGAAATATGGAAGGAACCTGGGACATTGATGGAGTCATGGAGATACTGTATTAGTCACTGAATTGTCTAACTCTGGATTCTTTGTTGTGTGAGAAAAATAAGCCACCATTATTTGGACAGGCCGCTATTAATGGATTTTGTTAAAGCAGTGACCTTACTGGAATGGTGAAACGGGCGGGGACTGTAGGTAGGGTGTAATGTTTGTGAAGGCGTCTGGAGTATGTTCTGGGAGCCACATTAATTGTTTTCTTTCTCACTCTTCTCTCTTCTCGTTTGAAAAATTACCCAGACATTACAGTCCTTCCCAGTATCACACACCCCACTGTAAAATTTCAGAAGCCACCATTTATTTATTTATTTGTATGAGCTATATTAATCCATTTATTCATTTGTCAATGGACACTTGGGTTGCTTCTAACTTTTGGCAATTGCAGATAATGCTGCTATGATATGGTGACGGAAGAACTGACTCTGGGTGGTGAACACACAATGTGACATGTAAATGATGCATTACAGAATTGTACACTTGAAACCTATGTAACTTTACTAACCATTGTCACCCCCAACATGCTTTAGTTAAAAAAAAAAATGAGATACCATTTCACACCCATTAGGATGGCTTTTATAAAAACAACAACAACAACAAAAACCAGAAGCCAGCATTTCTTAAAGACTTCGCGTGCTTATTTATGGTGACTGGTGGGGTCATGAGCCAGGGAAGCCTGATGACATTCGTAACACCTCCAGCCTCCAGCCTTGAAATTGGCACAGGAATGGGCAGGAGAGTCAGGCTGGTGATCACACTCCTTCCAGGGAATTTCCAAATTGGAGTTGAGAGAAGGAAAAGCCCGTTCCTCTCTCGTCAAGAGTCTGAGGATATGAACTTGGAACTTCTGTTAAATACAATCGTAAGAAGAAGGGATATTGAATGTAACCCAGTGAAAGAACCGAAGATGAGAGACATTGAGAATTCTACTGCAAATGAGTCAATGGACCCATTCCTCTCTGCTCTTGGTGTGGCTACGCGAGCCAGCGAATTTTTTATTGGCTTAACTTCAATCAAGTTAGCTGTATTTCACTTACAGTCCAAAGAGTTTTGATGCTGTAAGGTAGAGACATCCGGTTTTATTTCTAACTAGATTAAAACACAGACTCATTTCCAATTTGTGGTCCTTACACTTTATAACCTAAGCCTCAGTGTGGTTAAATGACCTCTCATTAGCTGATTTGTTATACTTCAAAATGTGTAAGGTATAATCATTACTTCATTTGAAAATGCCCCGTGATTGAAATCATAGCCACCTGGTTAACAGATTTAAATTCATTAGAGAATCCAGCTACACTTATGCCTAATAACATTTTCTGTAAAATTATAACTCATAGTAACTGTGATGACTTTGGAAATTAATATTTGGATTTCTATTTAATAATTCAGGGTTTTGAACAGCCAGTCTAGTTATATTAAACAACAAAGTTCATTAAATTTTCCCAAATAGTTCGTGTCCAAGGGTATCTCTCTTTCAAATAGAGCTAGGGATACAGTTCTTAAAAACCTTTTAATCTCCCATTGTTGTTGTTATCAATCAGTGTTTCTTAAGCTTCACAACAACAAAAACAAGCAAACAAAACCTTGAAAAGAAATCATCTTTGTTTTTTGTTTTTAAATTAAGATTATTGGGTGACAATTGTTAGTAAAGTTATACAGGTTTCAGGTGTACAATTCTGTAATTCATCATCTGTATATCACATTGTGTGCTCACCACCCAGAGTCAGTTCTCCCTCCATCACCATATATTTGACCCCTTTACCCTCATCTACCACCCTCTCCCCTCTTACCCTCTGGTAACCACTAAACTATTGTCTGTGTCTCTGAGTTTTTGTTTCTTTGTTTGTTTGTCTGTCTTGTTCTTTTATTCTTTTTATATCCCACATATGAGCGAAATCATATGATTCTTTGGATACCCAGTACTGGATAGAACATTTTTGTTTATAATATGTACATAATAACTAGCTATACATTAATTTATGCACAAGTTTTGTACCATGACACAATTAAGATCAACAAAATTGCAAAATTTATAACACTGAGAATAATTACATTTTAATGTAATAAATCATGTGCTTTTTAATAAAAAAAAACAAGTAACTATCAAGAACTGACATTGGACACTGACTGCTATAGCCTATCTGTGATTGACGTGGTCCTCCCACCATTGCTATCTGTCTGAACCACAAAATCGTATGCAGTACATGAAATCATTTTGATTTCATTTGCCTTGGTACAAAACTTCTTTTACATGTTAAGTTTATCTCTATTTCTTATCATTAGCCTAGTAGTACATAATGCAATACATGAGGTTAAAAGCTTATGAAGAAGTTAGTGTATCCTGTAAAAATATACATTGATTATAATTATACCTGAAAAAATGTCTTTTTTTATAATTGTAAAGAAAGTTCACAAAGCTGCAAACACAGCTTTGGTATAATTGTGGCCATTTTGATTTTTAGAGAAAACTAAGATAATTACGTATAAAACATTTTAGGGGAGGGGCTTTCTCTTATGCCCACATTACAAACACAAATGAAAATAGGAGCAAAACTATATGGCTCATAAAGTGATAGTGAATGTGGTTTTTAGATTATTAGTCACATGAGAGCAAACAAACTCTATTTCTGGCCATGATGATGTAATAGAGACTGAAATTAGCTGCTTCTATAAACAGTAGAAACTTCAAAAAATACAGAATAACATTGTTTTCAGACACTGGACATAAACAGCACAGGAACAAGAGCTCTGATAAAAGGGAGAAAACAGCCCTACAATTGCCCTAAATTCCTGGCTAGAGGAACTTTCCACATTGCAGTACATGAGTGGAGATTAGAAAAAGATTATGGCAGTTTTACCAATCTTGAAAAAAAAAATCTAGAGGACTTATACTACCTGATTTCAAGACTTACTATAAAGCTATTGCAATCAACTGTGTGGATACATCAGTGATCACTGGAACCAAGCACAGAGTTCAGCAGTACACCAAAACACAAACATTCAATTGAGCTTTAAAAGGAATGCCTTCATTCTTGAAGAACTCCATTGGATATAGAATTTTGATTAATATTTATTTTATGGCAGCACTTTAAAGACACCGCTCTACTGTTTTCTAGCCTTTATGATTTTTGAGGAGAAGGTTGCTGGTATTCAGTGTCTTGTTCCTCTCTGTGTAATTAATGTGTCATTTTTCTTGGACTGCCTTCAGAATTTTCAGCAGGTTAACTAGGATGATCCTAGGTATGGTTCTGTTTGATTTTAGAGTATTTGGGTTTATGAAGTTTAATGAATATGTCAATGTATGTCTTTCATTAAATTTTGGAACTTTTTAGACATTTTTAAAAAAATACTTTTTCTGCCCACTTTTTTTTTTCCACTTTTTTTTCTTGTACTCCAATTGGTCATATAATTGTCTTTTTAAAAATTTCCCACAGATCTCTGGGGATCTGCATATTTATTTTGTTCAGTCTCTTCTCTGTTTTTCAGACTGTATAGTTTTGATTGATCAATCTTCATTCACTCTTTTCTCTATCATTCCATTTTGCTATTATGACCATCCAGCAAACTTACTTTTAGACAGTGTATATTTAATTCTAGAATTTATATTTGATTATTTTTTAAGGGTTCGCTTGTCTTTGCTGAGAGACTTGCTATCTTTTTATAATGAGCATACGTGCTCTTATCTCACTAAGCTGGGTTAAAATAGCTGTTTTGAAGTCTTTGTCATGTAGTTTTAGCATCTCTATTACCTTTGGGATGACATCTGTTGATTGTCTTTTCCCTTGAGGTGGAATTGGATCCATGGTTCAATTTATGCTAAGTAATTTTCTTATGTATCTTTAACATTGTAAATACGATGTTGTGTAGATCCCAGATTATGTTATAAGCTCCAAATATTGATCAGGCAGTTCACTTGGTGAGATACAAATCTGGGCAGCAACTCAGGTATCAGTTGAGTTCTTCAAGCCTTAACTGTTACCTGCTCATATAGTTTGACACACACAAACATGGTCAGGGAATAGCTTTGACTTCTGCAGAATTTATGAACAAAATGACGCACCTCTGGGTATCTTTTCTGGAGCTTTTCTCACAATCTTCAGAGCCTGCTGTTGTCCCAGAAGTCATGCCTTTGGTTCTAGAAAGATGGTGAAATCTTCTGTCAGAATTTGAGTTGCTTGACATTATAGCCAAGGTCAAATTGCATATACCCTCAGTATAGAAAAGAAAAAGAAAAAGAAACTGATTCCTTTGGATGCTTGCTCCAATTTTTACCCCTCTCCACAAATTGCGTGTTTTCATTCATTCTCCAGACAGAGCCTTCTGATATTTGTTGTTCATTACCTGCATTGATGGCTGTTACTTATGAGAGAATCAGATGTTAGATCTTTAAGATCTAACCGCTCTATGCCAGTTGACAAGCTATTACTTTCTAATGGAGAAAAGCCCAGGGAAACTTCTGCTTCCTTTTATGTGTGTCTGTGACACATTAAAATTGGGACCCTGTTGGCAAGTTCTTACATCTTACATTTAGAAAGGAAATAGCGAATATGTCCACCTGCAAAGCTTGAGAATTTCCCCTGATTCCTTAATTTAAGTGAAGTGTGAAGACTGGTAATATGAGCTCTGTGACCTGAAGAAGAGATGCAAAGTTGCGTGTTGAGTCTTTATTGACCGACAGACCTATTTCCATTGTCCTGCTGCTCTCTCGGTCCACCTGGTTTGCCGTTTTGCTTGGGTCTTTCTCCTCCTCTCTCAAATACAGTTTAATGTTTTTTGATAGTGCCTGTGGCTCTCCAGCCAAACATAACCTGTTTCTTGCCAGGTGTTGTTCTGCTATCACAGGCTGTGTTCCAGAAAACCAAATTCTTTTTTCAACACCATGAATATAGCTGACTATTCACTTCTCACATTTTCCCTCCTTTCTTCAAAACCTGAAGGAGGAGATACAAATGCACAGTGAAATTTAACTAAAAAAAAAAAAGAAATGAAAATTACTTCAATTTATTATTCAGGGGTTTAAAATTTTGTATTGATCCATTTGGATTTTTTTCTTTCTTTGGTGTTTTGTGTTTTCTTTTAAAGTTTAGTTTAGAGACCTGAAGAAATGAGCAGTGGAGAATTTGATGGATATTGTCAGAACTCTTGCTGCATTTTACTCTGTCTCTTAGAAGGAGTTTCATTTACTGAAAGTTCTTTATCAGAAAGTGGATGACATCTTTTGAGGGATATTTTAGAAGAGATTCCTACCCTAATGTAAAGTTGGATTTCATGTCCCCAAGGTCACTTTCAGCTCAAAAGGCACAGTGATGTACTCTGCAACGTTATCACATCACATTGGAATGGAGCCATTATTTTTACTTAACTGTGTATTTTAGAAATAACAAGCCCTTTGAATGCATAGAAATGGTTCAAAGAATGATACATCTTTTCATACTATTCTGAAAATCACAAAATTGAAGGAACCTGGGTTTATAATAAGGGGCTGATTTATTGCTTTGCTACATGAGAAGTCTGCCATTAACCTAACAGAGACGCCACAGAGAAAAATCATGCTGTAGGGGAAGAAGCCAGAAAGAAAATTAGCCCTGTGCTGAAAGAGAACCCATTGTGGTCGAGCCGACAATATTAATGGCATACTCCTTCCTTTGCAGTATTGTAAAACCTAAACATTTTAATGGCGGCCAGACCCTTGCCCAGCAGGGAAACATTGCATTGCTTTAAGCCCTTGGTACGTTTTAGAGCATATGTTATATAGTAATTTGGTTCTCAGGCTTTCCTGAGTTTAGGGAGCTTCACTCCTTTGATCAGAAGCTGTGAAGCAAGAGCCACTCGGGGCTTGGGATCCCGCCTGCCAACCCTGGCCTTCGTGATGGTTCACGCTGCCAAGTGGACAGAGACCGATTCTTTTCTGCTTCCCAATTTCTGAGTCCTGCACTGTAGGTTAGACCAGCCCATAAAGTTGACTTTGTGTATACAGTGCTCTGAAATGGCATAATCAACACATTTTTCTTCCTGCACATGGCAGCAGAAGAGAAGAACACGCTCTATTAATTGATCTGCTGAAACCTTGGTCCACAGGGAAATAAATCTTTCAACCCTGGAGTTATAAGAGCTGTAGTTCTCCTAGAGCAGTGCAGATCTTTGAATTTGCTTTTCTGTGTAAAGCTGAACCTTAGTTTTCAGTACTCTCATATATACAAGGAACAGTAGAAACCGTTCTAGTCTGCCTGCTATTTTAATAATTATTCTACTGCCTACTATTAGATTCTATTTTGCATGCCAGAATACAGATTGGCAACAATGATCTTCTTTGGAACAATAAAAGTGAATAAATGAAAGATATATAGCTATTCTTCAGTCTTAACCTACACCAAAGCATTTTGATTACTGAAGAACAATTGAAAATCAAATTATCAATAAAGTTTAAAACATGCCTGGGGCAGATTGAATCATCACGTCTTAATTTTTCACCATTCTCTATATTCGCACCCTTTGTCATGTAATGCCTCAAGTTCTCCCACTAAAGTTTACCTCAATTATTTCAGCCCCTTTGGGTTTGGCCAGTGGATATGCGTGAATGTGACAGGGCCATGAGTGGAAGTGATGACTTGAATGGACTTGCTCTCTTGAACTTCTGCCATCAAGAGAAGAATGTGCGACTAGGCTTACGGTCCAAGGAGAAGAGATATACTTGGGGGAGAGCTACCCGGCAGACCTGACAACCTGCCGCCTGAGGCATAGATTCAGCCTAGGTCCACGGATGCTCAACGGAAGAAGCAGGAACTCATAAACAAGCTCAGCTATCAGTCAAGTGGCCCCAGCTAACTTTCATGCAGACGCAGAATGGCAAACATTTCTGAGGAAAGTGCTTTTTTTTTTTTGCTATGTATTTATTAAATTTTATTTCAGTGACTATCTTATTGATACTGTATACTTTCAATTAAAATAATTATCTCAGTTCCCCTTCACTAATACCCATGTCTTTAATGCCCTTTTCAGAAACTTAATTACCTTCATCACCTGTCATTCTAAAAATGTGGTCATAAAGTAAAATTATAAAAGTTTTGATGAATAAAAACATATATATCCTTGATTCTTTAGAAAATTAAAAGGCCCAGAATAACTAATTTTCCTGGCATTACATAGTTAATCCTCCAATGGAAAGTAATTAAAGCACTCAGTGAAAGCTGACTTATTTTAAAATCCTAGAAAACTTGGTTTAGAGTATAAGTAATAGCAATGTGTGTCTTTATAGTATACCTGATTTACTAAAGAGTTCCACAAGCCCTTTCGCGTCAGTGCTCACAAGAGTCAGTGTGGCACTAAAAGAAAGACATGCTCATTTTAGCTGATGGGAGTCTCAAGGTCGTGTGTTACCTTAGATGTAAAAGAAATAGTGGACATGACATTGATGTTGAGTATTAAGTGAAAGCATTTCAAATTTTAGGGGAAATTCCCATGCCTGTGGTCACCAAAAAGTATTTGTAGCTTATCGATTTTGTTGCCACCTATTCTACTTCAGAACGTTTGCTGTTTGCCACAAAATGGCTCATTTGTGTATTCTCATTTGGAGGGATCTCAGTTGGAAGCTCAGTGGCTTAAATACTGAGCACCAGAGAGCAGCCGTGGTTGGATATGGCAGCTGTAGCGGGTCTCCACTGAGTAAGCCAGCACGCCCCGCTGGGAAGGCAGTGCTGCAGCAGTGGCAGGACAGCTGTTTCCAAAGTTCTGCTTGTAAACTGGAAGACGCCTCTCTCTCTCTCTCTCTCTCTCTCTCTCTCTCTCTCTCTCTCTCTCTCTCTCTCTCTCTTTCTCCCTCCATTTCTTTCTTTCTTTCTTTCTTTTCTTTCTTTCTTTCTTTCTCTCCAGCTGACCAAGTTTTATCTACTATATTTGTGAGTGTTCTGAATCCAATGCATTTCTATGATTCTGTCCCCAGCCCCGTTCTAGGGGATCAGTGCCCACTCATTCATGATTGTGCTTTCCGTTTATGGCATTCTCCGTGCTTCCTGGCTGTTAGTAGCCGTGTCCAGGCCATCCCTCTAGACTGGGGGAACCCTTTGATACCGAGTCTGCTTGTGTTCTTCACGCCCTGACATGTGCCTCCTCTCGCTACCTCTTGACAAATTTCTATGTTCTATGTTCATATGTATAAAAAGATAACTTAGGCAAATGAAGAAACACTCAGGTAGGTAGAAGGTGAACAAAAATGAAGTTTCTTGCAGTGAAGGAAACAGATTCAAGGAGTGATGCTAAATGCTTTTTAAGATATGATAATGGTTCTGGTGGATGACTGGCATTGATGGAAACCGTAATTAAACCCCTTCAAAGAAAGCACTATAAAAAGAACTATATCTTTTTATTAACCTGACAATGGTATGTGTATTTAGCATTTGCAGATCTTCTAAAGGTAAAAAAATATCTCAACAACTTGGTGTTCCTGAGTAGATATATTCTTAAAATGTGGAACGTCAGTACCCTGCAATGTAGTCTTGCTATCAAGTAGATTAATTATTTCATTGAACATGTTTATTTAAATTCTGCCCTGGAGTAGATAAGGTCCTAGTTGCTAAGGGGTCATGGTGAACATACATCTGTGCACTCAGGGAACTTACATTCTAGTGGAGGAGATAAACCACGACTGTGTTGTCTTAGTTACATTGGTGGGAAATGCTGTATGAAAAACAGAAACACAGAGCTCGATGAAAGTGTATAACATCACCCCACCTGGTGAAGGCAGGCAGAGAAAAAGCAACATTGAGCTGAAGTGAAATTTCTAAGATGGGTTAACTAAGTTAGTGAAAAGTCCCAGGTGCAGGATTTTCAGGCAGGGAAAAGAGCACCCCGAAACTAGTAGGAAGATAATGTGTATCAGTTTCCTCCTGCTACTGTAACAAAGTACAGTAAAACCTTGGATTGTAAGTAACATGGTTTGCCAGTGTTCCGCAAAATGAGCAAACATTTCTAATACAATTTAACATGGTAAATGAGTGATGTCTTGCAATACGAGTAGTTTGTTTCTGGAATGAATTATACTTACAAACCAAGGTATTACTGTACTACAAACTGGGTGCCTTAGAACAACAGAAATTTATTCTCTCACAGTTCTGCAGGTAAAGGTAGAAATACAAGCTAACTTGGTTAGAAAAACTAGACAATTTGGGCATGCATGCTAAATGTAAGGGCTACCCCATAAAATAATAGAAGAATAAGGTTGAAGTAAAAATTTAAGAGCATTTTTACTAACTATTGTTAGTAAAGAGACAAAAAAATAAAGAATAAGTGTAGGAAACATAAAACCGTAATATAGTGGAAGTAAGTCCACATATATCATAAGCCACACGAATATTCGCACACTAAAAGACTGAAAATTTCACATATTATTTTGTAAGTGCTCACTCTGACTAGCATTACAAAGGGAAGATGGATTATGGGAGTTGGAAGATGACTTGAGAGGAAGAAAAAGTGTAAAGGGCAAGAGAAGTTCAGAGACCATTTCAGTATTGGGAAAAAAATGGAGTAAAATAGATATTTTAAGGAAATAAGAAGTAGGTTTAATAGTTTATTACATAATCCAAGGATCAGAAACCCATGTACTCCTAAATCTTACAAGCTCCTGAAGTTACCTTTACTGAACTTTGAAAATAACTGTCTATAGGCCCCAGGCCCCAAAACTGAGAACTCTAGCCCCACTTTTCAGCTCGCGTTATCTCCCACAATTTGGACGTAACTGGTTTCTGTCTCCTCGTGATCGGACCCCTCCATCCTGTCTCTTCTGAAGTCTCAGCCTTTGTTACACATTCCATGCCCTGGGCCTTTCTGTCCTACCTCCTCTCAAATGCGTCATAAAACTCATTTCTTTATTTCTAGTAACCAGTAATATAAAGCATTCTTTTATTCATAATGGGGAGTCACAAGTGTGTAACAGAATAGCATCAAATTTAAAATATGAGTCATTCTTTACCTTAGGACTTCCTTAGCCTTCCCTGACATCACAAGTTTAGCCCTGGTAGACATTTCCGCTTAGGTGATGTCCCTTATCCCTGTGGTATGGCCTTACCTCTAAGTTCCTAAAATCTGACCCTTCTTCCACTCTTTTTTGTAGGGCCATTCACCACACACTACTTTTGTGAAGAGAAAAAAACAAAATTTAAAACTAATCCCTCTCATTGTTTTTATGCCAGCTGTGCCATCCTTCCTTTGTACTATACCTTCATTCTAGAACATACATTGGAGCGGTCTTTTAACATTCAACGAGGCCCTAAAGACATGGTGTAAAATAAATACCAGTTCTCTTCTCCAACGGAAATCTAAAATTCAAGGACGATCCCCAGGTTTCTGGCTGGTGCCATTTATTAAACTGAAAACATAGAAGGGCCAGTATTTTCAGGGGCAGAGGGAGAGTTGGAACCCTGAGTTCCATTTGTGAGCATGTTGAGCTTAAGGCGCCTGAGGAAAACATCATCTGAACTGCAACTTGAAGAGCCTAGGCGTGCAGTATTGTAGCTCAGAGGATTATCTGTTGTATCCTTCCCACACAGATAATGATTGAAGCTGTAGGAGCCTATAGGATGGACACAGAAGATAGTATAGCATGAAAGGACAGCATTTAGTAAGCCATGATAACGCCAACATTCAGAGTTTGAGTAGATGAAGATCAGGAGAGCCCAAGAAGTTGCCAGGGAAATAGGACATTTCTAATGATGATAGAAGTCAAGTAAGGCAGGGGTGGGAGAACATATTTTTCAAGAAAGTTGTGATCAACCGGATGTGTCAGATGTTGCCACAGGGCCCAACAGAGGAAGATTAAAGATAATCCATGAGACACAATGATCAACTTTTAATACCAGTTGCAGTGGAATCATATGGGTGGAAATCAGATTGGAATGCATTTTCTCAATGAGGCGAAGATATGGAGACTGTGAGTATAGGTATATAAAGTGTTTATGTTTAGCCTTGAGCAGAGGAGGGGGCAGTTGGAGGGAATGGGGAAATCCACTAGGAATGGTTTCTCTTTTCTCAAATGGAAGAGCCTTGATCATGTTTGGTTATTTGTTTTTTAATCAATGAATTATGGGTTTTTTTTTGTTTACTTGTTTGTTTGTATTTAAATCTTAAGAGGAAGGGGATGAGTGAAGCTTTTTACAGAATGTATGCCAGGAGAAGCTGCAGACTAAGGAAGTCTTAAAATTCATTTTTGAGTAAAAAAAAGAAAAAAGAACACACACAAAAAAAGCCCATGGACCCTAAGTATTGGATTCCTGCTATTAAATCAATGACACAAAAATGCACAGATTAGTAAAAGGCAAATTATCTTGGAGAAAGTTTCCAATCTTCACATTTTTAATGTTTTTGCAATAAAACACATTGTAAGTTGGGATGTAATAAAAACATTTTTCATTTCTGATATTCCTGAATAGAGTAACACATTTTTTTCTTCTAAATTTTCTTATATTTAGCTTTTAATACTTGTATTTTTTCATTTCATTGTTGTACAAGTTATACTCTAAAAGACTGTTGCTTTTTTATTCAAAAGAAAAAATACTTTTTCTTGATTTGGAACTGTGTGTACATAATTTAGACATCGATGCAATGCTAAATTCCTTACAGTCTTTTCATCATGTTTCTCTCAGTAGCAATTCACAGTAATGGCTACTCTTTGGAAGTGAGGACTATGAAAGATTACTTGACAGTTATAATCAACAGATAAGTCCCTTTTTAGAATGTATTTGTTAAAAGAAGTCCTGGAATTCAAAGATATTTTTTTAGCACCAGCTTAAGACAGTTTTATTGACCCCCTTATCACAATAAAGACTTAGAGAATCATGGACAGCCCTTCAGAACCTTCTAGAGTGATGTTTCAGGAACACCATTCTAACTAATACTATCCGTATGGGTAAGGGAAATACCATGGAAACCATAACCAAGATTTTACGTATTGCATCATATTTAGGAATCACTACCCAAATAGCAAACTCCCTCCAAAATGAAGTATAAAATAAAATTCAAAAGGAATTCCAAAATTGATTTGCACTTTAAGAAAGACACTGAATGAGACACAGCCCCTAGACCCCTGACATCGTTTTTCATTGCACGTCTCTCTCCTCCTTGGTGTCCCCTCACACCCATACTCTTCAGATCTTCACTCACCAAGATGTAGAAAGAACACCAGCGCAAGACTTCCCATCTCTCCCATTTACCTCTTTATGTATTCCCTACCCTCACAGTGGAGACCACAAATAGTCTCCAGGGATGATGCTATTTTCAGAACACCCACTGTCCTTCCCTTGCGTGGCTGACTGTTTTACCTTGCAGAAGATAGCAAAATCATGAGACGAAGTAATTGGGAGAGGTGTTTAAACTTTTCCTTCACCTTGACAGTTGTTAGAAATTGAACCCATAACCTGGAGCAAAGGGCCAAATGTTCCGGAACTTTTCTTCATTCTACTCCCGATTGTTTGCTGTGTTTCTGTGTCGTATATTTTATACATGTGATAAATGTTGTTCATATATATTAAATGGGGAGGGGGGGTTAATTTATTTTTACTAATATTTGTTGTGCGTGTGGGTAATGTTTTGGTATACTGAAAAATGTTGAGTGATGGTATTTTTAATCATTTTCTTCTTTGGACTGTGTTATCTTTCTCAATATTTAGGCTTTCTGGTTTTAGCTTTTAAATCATATATTTATTATTCATATTCTTATTTTTATCACTTTGATTTAAAATAAATATTTTATTTTGTTTTATACCCCTTTAACTTCATGATATCTTTAGATTATTATTTCTTTTAGCTTCTTAAACTATTGATCTTACTGATTTTTATTTATTTCTGTATTTTAATATTCATTCATTCTAAGATTTATCAATTGTTATCTATTTACTTTATTTCTGAAGTTCTTTAAAGGTTACTTTTAAAAATTCTTATTTCATTTCTTGTCTTATCCCTTTTATTTTAGCCCCTTTACACCCCATGCTTAGTAGTCTTACATTTTGCCTTATTTATTTTATTGTTATAATTTTGGCTTTGCCATAATTACACATTTCTATACTTCTATGTTAATATTTTTCTACTCTTCTGATTTTTGCATTTTTACATCTAATTTTAATCTTTCTTTTAACGTTAACCTTGAGGTTTGCTTTATAATCTTAACTTTGTTAACTTATTCTCATATTTTAAAGTTAGTATAAAATGTAACAATCTCATAGTTTCTGTGATAGGTATGTGAGCTCCAAATTATGGCTGAGATATATTTTCAGATATAACTGCAGAAGGGGTGGTATTGAAGAGGAAGTGATTCATTGCAGCCAATGAAACATAGGTGGATGACAAAGGAAATAGTATCTCAAGTACAAAAGAGACCCTACTTGACTGAGTTCTTTCTAGTGTCCAGAATGATGAATGTACTTTACACTGATAAATCCCTTTATTTTCCTAATAATCGCACACAGTTGCTATTATTCTATCCAATTTACAAGTGACTCAACTGAAGTTTCAAGAAGACTAATTTTTCCTGGATTGTCCAGTCAGTAAAAAATATAAACCATGTCCACCTGACTAATTCCTCACTCCTGTGCATCACATAAACTAATTGACATGATGGGCCAGACAGTGACAGGCAGCCACTTTGAACCTAATTACTCTAAGTGAGCGAAACCAGGACCAACTAATGTACCAACTGCGAGGAAAATGACATTCTTCCTAAAAGTACATTTGGAATAATATTCTCGAAGTCCGGTTATTCTTTCAAGGTGGTTATGAGAGGGGAGGAGCTTACCTTTTCTAATTTACTACATAATTAAGGTATTTATACTGAGAAGAAAAAATGCAGAGAGGGTGTCTTCTAGTGACTTTTTGTTTTCACTCTCATTGACATTCACATGTTTAATCTGATCCACTAACATTGGTAGATACTTTCTCAGTGAAGTAACTATTAATTGGTGTCTAATTGCCTTAAAAATATGTTCTTGGGACACACGTGGGCGTTTCTTGAAATTACTGGATTTGTTATAAATTTTCGTTTAGAATTCTAAACTAGTACTACTATGCTCTTTAAGCTTTCCACTACTTTATAAACACTCTTGTTGGCCACAGAGTATTTATAGAGTATATGCCAAGCTTTATTCAACTAAGAGCCTGGATTTGTTTTTCAGTGTTTTGAAAACTGCATAAATTTTGATGATTGACACTCAGGGTGTGATTCTTTTTCCTGGACTGAAAAATAAATCTTTCTACTTTTGAATAATAAACACCCACAATTTAAACAGAGTAAAAGGGCTTTGGTTATTTGTTTTTCAAAGTGCATTCACTATTAGAAAGTAGACCTAGAAGAAACAACCTTTTATGTTCATTTGATTTAAAAATTTCTCAAAAGAGATAGTAGTGACTTGTGTTAATACTCTTATAGTTCCCCTAATATTATCAACGCATTCCTTCTTAACCAAATCAATTAAATTCAGCATTATTACTAATGTAGGTTTCTTTTTTTTTATATTACCATGTGAGTTAACTTGTCATGTAAACAGCACATGTGACTTAGGCTACTAAGTTATACATTTTGAATCTGATTAATATGCTACCCCTTAGTACATATTCCCATATGACTATGTAATCTTATCTATATCATTTTGATTAATTGGTTTTCAAAATAATATGATTATTACTAACAGCCTTTATTTATAGCATATTGGGATCATAAAACATTTTAGATATTTTGGTATTTTTTAATTAATCTTTTCATTGGCTAACAGATGCCAAGATTTTTTTATAATGCTTTATAAAGAAATCCACATAAGGCAAGTAGCAAAAACCATATGCCATTTAGACAAAGCAATGAGGGCTGTCAAAAATAATGAAAAATCACAAAGATTATGATAGTAAATCCTGAAAAGAAATACCCGCCTGGTAATAGAAGCCACATGTGGAAATAAACACATGTCTGTAGATAAAAAAGGTGATTCAGTTATTGTTTTAGCCAGGAAATTCACCTTTTGTTCAATCACAGTATGTCTGCTTAGTTCAGGCTTTTAGTAACTACCACAAGAGAGTCTTTCATTACTTTACTTTTTATCTTTTTATCTTTATTTATTTTACTTTTGCTTTTCCTTTTTTTTTTTTTGGTAATGTTTTGTCCATGTGTTCTCTGAGTTGACTCTAGGAATCGGGGGAAATGCTTGTTAAAAATCATGACTATTTTCAGTACAGACAAATTAGGATTATCCAAAGTGAGCATTATTAACCTACTAATTTAAAACAAAACAAAACAAAACAGAGAGGCCTAACTAGGCTACTACACACAAAGAAAAGTGGAGAAATACTAAGAGGTATGTGCCATCCGTCACTTACATTACTTAGTAGAATCACAGGGTAGAGATAGAAGCAAATGGAGGCACCTTAGTCGCTCCTCTCGGAGGCTGACTTGACCTCACCTGCTGTCCTCTTCAGCCTCTCGTTTTGAGGTTCATGTCAACAGAGAATATTGGTATCAGTGTGGGTATCAGGCGTCATCTCAACAGGTCAGGTGCACATGGGTGAAGCCAGCCTCTCCCATGGATTTCAGCCCTGCTGTGCCCCTCCCCCCTAACCCCCATGCCTGTGGCTATCCATCAGGTCTTCTCTTTAAGTTCATTGGGTCAGAACTGGGGAGAGGACCTCTAAGGTGGCATCATCAGAGTTGGCTCGCTGTTGTGATTTGGGCATATTATAGTTCGATTTTTCATTTGTAAATGATGGAAAATCAAACTAGCATAGTGGAAACAGGTAAAGATGACTCATTTCAAGCTGGCGGGATCCAGGGATCAAACCACAGGACTGTGCAGCGCTAAGCTCTGAATTCCTCTGATTGATTTCATTTTCAAGTGACAATGATCACCAGCAGTTTGAGACTTGGTTCACCTTTAGAGCAATGGCCCCAAATCGAATAGAACGCCATCTCTCAATGATTCCAGTAAAATTTCTGAGGATGACTGTTCTAATTTGAATCATGCCTGTCTATGCCCTGGCGCCTATATTCATGTAAATGAGATGCTCTGAAGTGTCAGCTGGTGGTACTGTCCCCAAATTTGTGTAGACCACTAGAGCCTACTACAATGGAAACAAAATAAACACCACACTGTAACCAAAAGGCAGTCACAAATAACTACCATGTCCTATAAAAATATTCAAAGTTTTGTAAAAAGGATTTTTGTCGGAAATTTGAGATAGACTAGAATATAACTAAGGGAATCTTCTTCTGAGAGAAAAACACTGGGGATATTTTATATGAGTCACTTTTTATGTGTGTATATTTTAACTAATTGGCTCACATTGAGTGAGTGACATCATAGTCTATTTTTCCATTTATTATTGTGACAACTACTTTTTTGTGTTACTGAAAACACTTTTTATAAAAACTCAGTGACTACAGAATACATCTTTAAATGAATATATAACATCATTGATAGACACATCTGTATTTTTGTTTAAGTTGATTTGTTTTGATTATGTTTAATGATAAACATTTTCAAGAATTGAGTCGTTTCTGGATTAAGGATTAATTTTACAGATAAATTTCTAAAGTGATATTTTTGTATGAAAGCGAATGAATATTGATATAGCTCTTATAATTGACAAATTTATTTCTCGCATTGCCCTATCTCTACATATTCTCTTAGGCTTTCTTTTCATTTGCTCTACGCACTCTCCCATGGCAAAATAATGCATTCCCATGGCTTTAATGACCATCTTTGCTTAGATGGTGGATAGAGATGCATCTTTTAGTTGAGAATTGTCTCCAGAGTTCCTGACCTCCAAGCCCAGCAGTATATTGACATCTCCACTTTGATGTCTCACTGGGCTTCAAATTCAGCATGTACAAAACCTACCCATTCCTAGTGCCATCCGAAAGTGTGGGCTATCTTGGATTTGTTTTCTTTTTTCCTCAGGAGCCTTCTCTTTAATGTCTTTAAGAGATGAAATCCCAGCATTTCCACAAAGGAGGTTGGGAGGTCAAGCCCAGTTTTTCCACTAGCGGTTCTTCACCTTTGTCTGACACGGGATTTAAGTTTAAGGCAATAATAAGACTGAACACTGTGCTTCTGCCTTTTTGACAATCCCGGTCATCAGAATAAAGAAAAAGTATATGAAGTCTTTATGTTGATTTAAAAGAGTTATTTGTCAGTAAAATTTTAGTACTCAAGAGTTTAAGATGTGAAATTATAAAAAGTAAAATATAAAATAAAAAGTACTGTTTTATGAATTAACAGAACTTGCTTTGGTATACAAAAATATCTCCTGCTCCCCCAAATAAGAATTAAATTTGAAAATAATGCCAAAGGAGATGGAGGCAAAGATAGTACACAAAAGGACTGAAAACCTATATAAGCACATTCTTAGGCTACTCATGACCATGGTATGTTTTCTGGGAAATACTGGGGTGAAATAGCAGAGAGCTTAAACTAATATCAATCTAGAAAACCACACCTCCCTATGGAATTATTTTATGGGTTTTTGTTTGTTTGTTTTTGGTGTTGTTGTTGTTATGTGGTGGTCTTATACTTAGGAATTTGTTTACTGTCATTTTAGGAAGAAGGCATCTGATATTCTCTAGTTTTTCTTTGTGGTCATTTTGAGAAGGAACAGCCAAAATAATGTTTCTCAGGAACGTTAGCACTGATGTAGGTTGAAATGTTTTGTATGCTACCTCTGCATTTATTCATTTATTGAACAATAACGACAAAACTCAAACAGATTTTCTAAGGAATTTCAAGTGGCCTCTCTTATTAAAACTCTGAAATGATACTGGACTTTTGTGCTTGCTCATTTAATTTAATTTAATTAATCTATGTTTTAATTTAAGTTTATTGGGGTGACAATGATTAGTAAAGTTACATAGTTTCAGGGGTACAATTCTGTAATACATCATGTGTATATCACATTGTATGTTATATTCATGGCAGTCTTCAAATTTTGAGTCTCTTTGTAAAGTTGACTAGCAAAAAATGATCAATAAAGGGAAAAGAGGCATTCAGTAATGCTCCATTTCAGTCTGTTACTTCACTTAGGGAAGCGATATACTTGAACTTAGTATTTAAATATTACATGAACTTTTATTTACATAATTGTACCATCTAAAGGTAGGGGTGAATTATACTCTTAAGGATTTAAATAAGTAAATAAATACATATTATTATTGCTAAAATCATTAACTTTGTTCTCTCTTTTAAAAAATTTATTATGATTAAGTCTTGAGAGGAAATGTTATCCCATTTTTCAATATTTCTGAATCAATTTATTGAAATACACTGGAAAAGTTATGCTGAAGTTCACCACAGAATAACTCCAAGAGACTGTATGATAATATGGCCTCAACTCAGATACCATCTTAGATTAGAGAATATGCTTCCTAACACCGAGCAATGCAAATGACAATGTCCTTTTAGAATTTTCACATTCCAGCCTAATGGGAGAGATTGGTCCTTAATGGACGATGCAAAACACGTGGCCCGAGTTTGATAAATCCATCTGAGAGCATTTTCCCACATGGTACTGCACATGTATTCCTTTATTCAAACTTTAGGCATCTTGTTTTAATTCGTGACCTACAAGAAGTATTTAAAGTACAACCTTACTATTGGATTGTGAGAAAAGTCATGACACATTTTGTCTATGTTTTCCAAAGGTCATTTATTTATATAAAGAAAAAGATCAGTCAATGATACACTGCCCGTTTTGTTCGATAACCTTTTGCCGTCTTTCAGTGAGCTTCATAATTCCTCATTCATAGAAGGACCTGTCTTTATTTGCGAAAAACTGAACAAGGTGCTGATTCACAGCCTCATCTGAGTTGAACGTTATACCACGCAAGGAGTTTTGAAGAGAGTGAAACAAGTGGAAGTCTGACGGCGCAAGGTCAGGCGAGTATGGTGGGGGTGGCAACACATCCCATCCAAGCTCCAATCATTTTTGACGGGTGATCAAACTTGTGTGTGATCTCGTGTTGTCGTGATGGAACACAACTCCTTTACAAATAACAAGCTCTGGACGTTTCTGGATGATGGATTCATTCAAACTGTCCAATTGCTGACAGTACACATTCGAATTGATTGTTTGGTTCCTTGGTAGGAGCTCGAAAAACACAACACCTTTAAAATCCCACCACACTGAGAGCATAACCTTCCTCTGATGAATGTCTGCTTTCGATGTCATTTGAGGTGAATCATCACGTCAGGACCAAGACCGTTTGTGCACCACATTGTTGTAAACAATCCACTTCTCATCACCAGTTATCAGTCGCTTCAAAGAAGGATTTTTTTCCTCACGTTTAATGAGTTTATTCCAGATGTTTATATGTGCTGTCAAATGAACTTCTTTGAGTTCATGCGGAACCCAAATATCAAGCTTGCTTACGTATCCCAGCTTCTTCAGGTGGTCATGAATGCTTGAATGATGGATGTTCAATGTTTCTGCAATCTCTCATGTCGTGTCACACCGGTTTGACTTGATCAATACCTTTATTTTGTCATCATCAGCCTCGGTGGGCCTCCCTGACCGAGGAGCATTGTTGAGATCAAAATCACCAGCATGGAATTTTGTGAACCATTGTTGGCACTGATGTTCTTGTAGAGCATTGTCACCATAAACTTTATGCAACTTTTCACAAGCTTGATGTGCATTTTTCCCTTTATGGAAGTAAAACAGTAACATATGGCAAAAATGTACAGTTTGGTCTTCCATCTTCAACTTGTTGTAAAATCTCCAAAACTCAACCAAATCACTCATTTTTTTTTAGAATGAAGCTAGAACTGTCAGCTGTCAAATTACATAGAAATAACATAGATGTGAGTGACTCTAGTACTTCCAAAAATGAACTAGTGCCATCTGTTGCAAACATATATCATGACTTTTTCAAAAACCCAATGTATCACTGTTACAATAAGTCGCATAGAAGGTGACAATTGCCTTTCTAGATGAAACTAAAAGTTTCAGGTGGAACCATTTAGGACTAAAAGTCAACATGATAAGGCTGTCAGCACTGACTGGTGAAGGTATCATAAATAACACAGAATATATCACTTCAGAGTTACAAAATCTCATAGCCAATTTCATAGTAAGAAGTCATTGATAAAAACTATTCAGAAACCATGAGTTGCACATATGAGGTTGAACTCAAGTCGTTCTTGTGAATAGATACCTTGCATCATTTTTCTCTTCTTTCTCTGCTGATGTGGAAGAAGGTAACATTCTTGATGTTGGCAAAGAGACTCCACATGTAAGGCCGTTTCTCCTGGTCCTGAGGCCACCAGGGAAAGGCTCTCAAAAACAGGGTATAAATGTTCCTCATTGCTGAGGTTTTATACCCCTAGCATTCACAAGAATTCAAGATAATGAGTAGAAATAGCTGCTAGAAGATACAAACTGTTAGAACTACAAAATCCTGAAGTTAGTACAATGTCAAAGAGACATTCCCATTTTGAAGGATGAAGCAAAAAAACAAAAACAAAAACCCAAAACAACAACAACAAAAATGGTATGTAAGAAACGAGTTGTAAAAGTGTACTGCTTTCTAGTAGTCCCTCCTTTTCTATATTCATTTAAAACTTGTTTTGCATGTTGTAATGTTATATTTTATAGTAAAAACTTCAGTGTCCATGGGACATGATGAGTAATATGTCTGAGTCATCTAAAAATGATGGTGATAATCTGTGAAAACCAAACATCAGATAAGTCAAGCAAACTAAAGGTTCAGGCAGCCATGACCCCCAGTGTATGTACCAGGCTGTGCTAACTTTCATAGTTGTCACAGAATAATTATAAAAGTGTTAAAATTTCAACTTCTATGAAATCTCAATAAAAGATTCTTAAAACCCTAGCCAATGTAAAATTATTGCATTTTCTAAATAAAATATTTTATTATTTTTTTCCCTTGATGCTTTTTAGCTAGTGGAGAACAAAAGTGTAAAGACTTCTCTATTTTTACAACTTTATTTTAGATTGAAAATGGTCAATCTCATAAGGAATTACTGGCTATATACATTTATTTATTTACAATTGTTTATTGAAATCGTTTAAAATGTAACATAGTAAATACAATAAAAGTGCAATTAAGTTGCATCATTTGTATCTTTTGAAAACCCTAGCCAAGTTTGGTAGGTCTTTCACCTTCTTCTCTATATTACTCTTCTCTTTTCTTTACCCTGTTTTATGTCCTGGGAGCACCCTATATGCAGGAATCTAACAGACTCTCTAACCTGTAGTTTTTGGTTCAGCCAATGGGATGAGAGCACCATCAGAAGTCGGAGTCGGAAAGGATAGTAAGCGAAGTCAGGGTCACCGCAGGCCGGCCGTGGTCCACAGCTGAAAGTCACAGCAGAAGTCTGACAGCTCCCTGTACCCAGTTTTCTCTCTACCAGATCTCATAACTGTTCGCACCTGTACCCTCAAATGGGATAGTAACGGCTCTCAGCCCTTTTAGCCCCTGATGTAAGCCTACCCATGTCTTGCAAACAGTCACTTTTAAAAAATCTCCTCGAACATATGTGTCACATTTATTTCTTGCCAGGACATTTGCTGATGCACAAGGAACAGGTTTCCAGGTATCTGGTGGCCATTGTTATTATCAAACATGAAAATAATATGTACAAGTATCTACTCAAAATTTAGTCTACGTGGAATGTAATCCAAGATTCATAGAATATAAACTAAGACTCTCTATGCAAACACTTTTCTTTAGAAAACACCTTATAATATTGTATTTTTTTAAAAAAAGCAAAGGTCAAGAATAATCCTTTCTAGGATTTGGATGACCTAATATTTCCTCACTCTTCTCAGAGTTTCTTCAAATATTATTAGACTATCCATGTTTATGAAACCTTTATACAATGATCAAAATGAAGTTGAGTAAGAGGAAGCCTCACTGTATGGACTTTCCAATTTCCAGATGAAAATTTATTTTGATTCTTAGCCAGTTGACTTTGCAGATGCATAAAATACTTGACTGTTTTCAGATTGCACTAAAATTTGAACTTTGCCAAAACATACATTTGGTCTAAACCTGTATTATTTCCTTTTTTTAAGGCTGGGGTTAAATAAAATTTTTTGCATCTATTTTATTCTTATGTTATTCATCTCTGTAACTGAAAAGTAAGTATTTTAAAAATTATTTTTCTTGCAGGTTGCTTTTCATTAATCGCTGTCATTGTATTCCTATAAACATACTTTAAAAGTTCTACATGAGTCTTTGAAAACAGGTGTGTTTGTTTCTCTTCATTTTATTAAAGATGAAAGTTCAACAGAGAGAAGTTAATTCATCTGGATTATTATTACTATGAATGGTGTCACCTCTCGAACACATAAGGGCCTCTGTAATGTTCCCTGACTATTCATCTCATTTACCTTTCTGAGCCAACTCTCTCCTTACCTGACCTTACATAATAATCCTCACTTTTATACCTGCTTTCACATTTCCACCAGTCACTTTAGGGCGTGATGTCTGAAATGGTTGGCCTGGAAAGAGCCCTGAATCTGCTATTTGTCTGAGAGAGGAATCTGAATTTCAGCAAGCTTTGCTTGAGTACCTGCCTTCCGTGAGCTGTAGTCAACATTAGAGCAGCATCACAGCTGGCCTCTTAGCATCTTTTTAAAATTGAGAGCAAGCCTCTCTTTTTCCCTATAGGTTACAGCTCTTCACTAGGACACACACATTGGGTTTCAGCCACCAGTTGCCACCTTGTCTGAGTGCCTTTGTGCAGTGCACATATAATGCAACCTACACCAGGGATAAAACAGATAAATTAGACAATGGCTTTGCTTTTTCAGAATTCCTGACTGAATTAGGAAACGAAGAATGTATGAAAAAATGTAGCTTTGAAAATATTAAGTCTGTAATCAAGCACATATGAAAAATATGTGCTATAGAAACCCAAAATATTAAGTCAATAACTTAAAAAGTGAATGAACTTCTACAACTCTTATGTAACAAAGACTTGAAAGCATAAGGTCTCAATGGCTGTGTTTTTCAAAAACCCAGGACCACCGTATACACTTTTCCTGGACCCACTGACTCTCCCAGGACATCTGTTCATGAGAGCTGAGAACAGTTCACCAATCTTAGCGCCCCCTCACATCCATTCTGAGTATGACTTACAAAACCTTTGCTGGGGCCAGAGAGAGCACACACACTTTCTCATAGACCCTCCTGCTAACAACAGATAAAGCTCCCTTTTTTCTCCCCTGTTTTCTGGAAGTCGCCCCCCGAAGCACCTGAATGTAGCACTGCTTTGTGGTGTCGGTACGGTTTGCGAAGCGAAGATGTACTTCATGTTTTGCAGGGCTTCAGGCCAAGAGATTTCTCCTCCGTGAACATGGATGACACGTCAGGAGAGCACCGCGCGTGGAAGAAACGCTATGCCCAGCTGCTCTGAACTGCAAAAGCTCGAAGAGGTGCAGCATGTTCAGCCAGAGTCTACAAGTCTATGAGGGGCAGAAGGTCAAGGAGACAGGTAAGGAAACACACAGCAAACAAAACACGTGGGCCTTGTGGGGAATATGGGTTTTTCCCGAGAGCAGGAGCAGCCTTTCAAGGAACAGATGGACGTATGAGTTACCAAGTCTGGATTTTAGACGATGCCTGGGGGCAGTCGTGCGGAGCAGGGGAAGGTGGAACAAGACGAGTAATGGTGAGAACGTGCCTGAAATGGTTGCCCTACTAGGTCAGTGGTTCCCAGCCCGGGTGATTTTGCCACTCAGGGAACCTGTCAGTGATGGAGAAACTTGGACGGGGGGATGTGCTTTTGGAGTGTAGAGGCCAGGAATGGCACTGAACCCTACAATGTAACACAAACCCCAACAGTAAAGACTTGTGACCAAAATGGCAGTGGTGACGAGACAGAGAAAACCTGCTTTATTAAATAGGGTGGTAATGTGTAGTGTTACGCTGAGCATTTCATTTGTCTTGCTGTAATGACTAACACTGTTGAGCATCTTTTTAACTTCCCATTGCACAGATATATCTTCTTTGGCGAAATATATGTTTAAATCGTTTGCACATTTTTAAAAACTGGGTTATTTTCTTACTCCATTGTGAGGGGTCTTTACGTATTTGAGATACCAGTCCTTTATCAGACAGATGTTTTGTAAATATCTTCTCCCAGTCTGTTGCTTGTTTTCTCATTCTCCTAAGTATGTCTTTTGAAGAGAAGAAATGTTTATTTCTGATGAAGTCTCATGTTCTACCTTTTTCCTTCATGAATTACGCACTTGATGTTATTTCTAGGAAATCTATGCCTAATTCAAGGCCACAAGACTCCCTCCTAGGTTGTTTTATGGTTTTAAGTTTTCCATTTAAATTACTGATATGTTTTAAACTAATGTTTTTATATGGTACAAGGTATGGATCAATGTTCTTTTTGTTTCTGTTTTCGTGTTTTGGAGATGGGTGTCCAGTTGTTCCAGAAAAGTTTGTTGAGAAGACTACCTTTCTTCCCACTGAGTGCCTATGCAACTTTGTAGAAAGTCACTTGATAGTGTATAGGTGAACCTATTTCCGGACTCTATTCTATTTGTCTATCTTTCCGCCAGCACCAACTGCCTTGATTATGTGACGTAATGTCTTCCAAGTCAAGCAGCGAAAACTCCTCCAACTGAACTCTCTTTCAAAGTCATTTGTGTCTTCTAGTTCCTTTGCATCTTCTTATGAATTTTAGAATCAGCCTGTTCGTTTCTATAAAAAGCCTCCTTATAATTTGAATGGGATTGTGTGTGTCTGTCTATACGTCGGCAGGAGAATTGTTATAGTAAAGATACCGAGTGTTTTGATTCATGAGACTAGTATACATTTCCATTTATTTAGACCTTTAAAATGATTTTAACAAAATTTGGTACGTTTTAGTGTACAGAACTTTCCATATTTTGTCAGATATATCTCTAAATATTTCATATTTTTGGCATTATTGGAATTTTTTAAAATTTCAGTTTCCAATGGTTCTCTTAATATTCTGATGAAATACAAGTTAGCTTTGTCTGTTTATCCCGCATCCTGCAACCCTGATAAACTCAGTTATTGATGCTAGAAACTTTTTTGAAAATTCTTTGTGATTTTTGTACACTGATAATTGTGTCTGCACATAAAGACAATTTTAGTGCTTCCTTCCCAATTTGGACACTTTTATTTTCTGGCCTTCATTGCATGGGATGGAATATATGAATTATTATTTAGTTTCCAAAATTGGGCAATTTTCCTTGTATGTATCTCTTCCTACTATCTTATTCCTACTGTGGGCAGATAGTATACACTGTATGACACAAATCCTTTGATATTTATTGAGATTTGTTTGTAGGCTCAATAAATATGGACCATATTGTTCAATTTTTCATGTGCACTCGAAACTATCTAAATTTACCATTTTCTGTACACATGTTCTATCAAACATTGTGAAAAGGGTATTGAAATATATGACTGTAGCTGTGGATTTATCTGTTTCTCCTTAGAGCTCAGTCAGTTTTTGATTCCTATACTTTCAAACTCTTTTATCAATTTATAAAAATTTAGGATGATTATCGCCTCTTGAAGAATTGACCTATCATTATGAAATGACCTAGTATATTCCTAGTAATATTGTTTTCTCTGACATTGTCATTTTATGATATAATTTATCCACTCCCTATTTATTTGGATTAGTTCATATGATGTGTCTTTTTCCACACTTCTACTTTTAACCTGTTGGTGTCTTTATAGTTAAAGGGGACTGTATGGTATATAATTGAGTTTTGCTTTTTTAATCCAACTTTAAAATCTCTGACTTTTAACTGAGGTGTTTAGACAATTTATACTTACTGTTATTAGTGATATGGTTGGAATTAAATCTCCTATTGACTATTTGTTTTTTATGTATTATATCTGTTCATTATTCACTGTTCTTTGTTTTCTGTTTTGTTTCTTATTTATTGACTATTTTCATGATTCTACTTTACCTCCTTTGCTGGCTAATGAGATATATTTTGTTGTTATTTTTGTGTTTTGTTCAGAATTTGTAGTATACCTGCTTGATTTTTTACCTTGTACCTTCATTTAATGTTATACCACTTCAGACAGATTATAAGAAACTTAAGACAGTATATTTTTGTTTCTTACCCCTTGATCTCTGTACCATCATACATTTTACTTTATATGTTATACACATCACAATGCATTTTATTATTTTTCTTTTGAGCAGTTAATAATCATTTATTAATATTTAAATATAATAAGAAAAAAGTCTCAGTTGCCATTTCTGCGGTTCTTCATTTCCATCTGGTATGATTTTTTTCCTGCCTGAAGAATTTAAGAGTTTTCTTTTTTTTTTTTTCTTTCTTTTCTTTTTTTTTCCCCAGAGATATTTTGGCTGGTTAGTGAATTGCAGGTCCAGAATACTGTAAGCCTGTTGTCCCCCTCCAGTCTCACTTACTTCGTTGCCAATGAAAAATATGCTTCTATCTTTATCTTTGTTGTTCTGTATATCTTTTCCTTATATCTGCTTTTGATAATTCTCTTCATCACCCCTTTTAAATAGTTTGATTATGATATACCATAGCATAGTTCTCCACTTGTTTCTTGTTCTTGGGATTTCCTGAGTATCTTGGATTTATAAATTTATGCCTGTCATCAAATTTGGAAAAATGTTTGGCCTTTGTTTATTCAAATATTTTTCTTTTGTTTTCTATTCATTCTTCTCCTTCAGGAATTCTAATTGCACATGTTTGTGACTACATTTAATTAGTCTGTCCATTTTTTTCAGCCGTCTTTCTTCTGTTTGTTTTTTATTGCTATAGGTTCAACAACCTTTTCTTCTGCAGTATGTCATCTAATATTAATCCTGTTTAATATTTTGTCTCAAGTATTTTAATTTTCATCTCTAGAAGTCTGATTTGGGTCTTTTTTGTATCTCACGTGTCTTTATTTACATACCACATGTTTCCTCTAACTTCTTGAGCTTACAAGTATGTAACACAATTATAATAACTATTTCAGTGTCCTCGTCTACTAATTTTGTCACATATCATTCATAGGTAAGTTTCAATTCATTGATTTCTCATGTCATAATGGGCTCTATTTTTCAGGTTCTTTGAATGTCTGGTACATTTTGATTGGGTGTCAGACATTTTTATTTTTGCTTTTTTTTTGAGTGCTGTCTATGGTTATATTTCTATAAATATTCTTGTATTTTATCCTGGGATGTATTAAAATGACTCAAAAGTAATTTGGTTCGTTTGGGTCTCGCTTGTAAGCTTTGCTGTGCACAGCCAGCACAGTGTTTAGTCTTGATCAGTGGTTCTCAATTACAGCTGATTGTAGCCCCCAACGTACATTTGGCAATATCTGGAGACATTGTCTATTTTCACTACTCGGTGGTGGTGGTGGTGCAGTGCTTCCAGCATCTAGTTGATAGAGTCCAGTGATGTTGCTAAACATTGTACAGTGCACAGGCTAAGTTCTTCCTGATAAGGAATTATACAGCTCAGAATGTCAACAGAGCTGAGACTGAGGAACCGTGGTCTATGAGCATGATGATGAGTTTGTGCACTAAGGTGTGCAAAGGTGTGCAAAGGTGTGCTAAGGTGTGCTAAGGTGTGCTACGGAGAGGAGAAGCCCAGACTGAGAATCATTTCCGAGGCCAAATATACAGTAGTTGTTGGCCAATTGCATGAATGTTCATAAGAGTATGATTCCATTAATCTGGGTGAAGAACAGTGAGAAAGAAGGCCTTAAGAGAAAATGAAAGAGGCTCCCTGACAATGAAAACAGAGAAAATTGTCTCCTATCCTGAGAGGCTTGGTGGATATGGAAGAAAGCTAACAAAACTTCCAGTAAAAACATTTATAGCAGTTGATGACTTCAGGCTACTGTGCGATCACAGAAACTATCTGTGAAAATGAGGTGGAAAAATCTTCTAAAATAAGTTTTTTTGTTTGTTTCATTTTTAATTCTTTTTGACTTTTGTTTTTTGATGCATGATGTGTTGGTGTGTCACACTGTAGACGCAAACATAAGATCAGGGACTTGGGATCAAGGTTGATGTTCCAACATGAAAGGTTCATATGTCCCCTCTCCTCCCTGCATAACACCCCTAATTAATGGAATGATGAAGTGGTACTATTTTAATATTAAATTGTTATGCGTAACTTCTTTTGACATTCTTATCTGTTTATATATTATCAGTGTGTGAATATAAGGAAGTCATAGAAATAAGACACATGCTTACTATGACTAAAGATAAAGCTCTCCTGATAAAATACTTAGGAGAAATTTCTTTTCCAAAATAAATGTCATGAATTAATGTTGTACTATTTACATTCAAGTCCATCTAGACTGGAAATATTCATTAGGAAGCTGAAATACAGATAGTGAGTTTATAAGAAAGTGTCAGGCTAAGGATATAGTAAACATGTAAGTGGAAAGGCAGATGGCAGAGAACATCAGGGCAAGTGTGCGGAGCAAGAAAAGGGATGACCTGAGGAAAAGAAATCAGAAATTTTAATGTAACACAGGAAGCTCCTAAAACAAAGGAGTTTAGAAAATTGTCCCTTTATATA